>NC_135389.1:15770167-16070167 GCF_051989625.1 Stigmatopora argus | reverse complement strand
GAAGCCAGCTGAGCTTTTCTATGCTTAATTAAACCCTTGATATCAAGTGAAGCTTCCTCCTCTCTTGGGTTTGGTGAGTCTTCGCTGCCACCCAATTCAATGGACAAAAGTGCATTGTGGGAGATGAGCTGATGTTATTTTCCACAATTAAAAAAAATCCCAAGACTCCATAATTATTCAATTGTTATTGTCCCGTTGTCTAAAATTGCTGCAAAGAATCTCTTTCCAAGTGGCAGTTTCATTCTGAATTTAAAATAATATTGGTTAGAATTTTCATTTAATTTAGACTTTCAGATGATATTTGGGTTTAACCTTTCTTTGGCCCAGAAGACGAGATGATTCGCTAAAATAATTTTTGGAAAAATCTAGAGTTGTTAGACCAACGCACAGTTTTCCAGTTTGTGTCAGGCTATCTCATACATAAACTGTCTTGTACAGTGAAGGAACTTTAACTCTGTATGAAGTAGTGATCAAGCACGATGTTGAAATATTTCTCAGGGGCACAAGCCTTCCCGACAGATGGAAGATGTTTGATGTGCCTGCAGGTGTCGTGTTACTGTTTCTGGTTGTGGTATGGTTCGTGCGGGGGCCCCCCGTGCCAGCCCCCCCACCTAGTGCATAATGCGAGGTCCGCTTAGGGGAAATGGTCCAACAGACCGGCAGTCAGATGACCTCCAGTATTCCAAAGATTACAGCCAGCTGAACTACTCCCCCATGACATTCAGAGTCAAGGCCGCCTCCTTTTTTCAGATGCGTTATTATATGTGCAAAACAATCAAATGGTGACGCGGTACATGCAATAATCCCTATAATCAGATTTGGCACTTATTTCAAAACACTTTTGGCATTCTTTTGTAACACGCACACATCGCAGCAACCACTAATACAGGGTGTAAATATGAATTTCATCATTGGCCACATCGTAGTCCTTGCCTTCCAGAAGTTAGTGATTTATTTGTCAGGACTCATTACATCATGATGCAATTTTTCATGCCCATACAACTTCATTTTGTCGTAACCCAGAAATGACACCGTTTGCAGCTGCGGTGTCAATGCGTCCCGCCTACAAGAACGTCTCAGGTCAATCTCTACACATTGCTTTTGGGGTTAGATTGTCTGCGACAGTAAGACAGAGGAAATCACAAGAATGTGCGAATTAAGCCTAATGTGTGATACTTCCACAGAAACATCCAGGCGGTAAATACGTTGCACCGTAACTACTTTGTTAATCACTTGTGAATAAATTATGGTTATTACTTTCATTTACTTTTTCCTTAACACTAATTCCTCTCATTTTTATTTAACCACTTAATTTCTCATAGTTTAGGGTTTTTTTCTCCTTACTTTACAAAATTATTCTTACTAATTGCTTCTGTTTTTCGTCCTACATTTTAAATTACATTGTTTCTTATACATGTTTTTCTATTTATTTTTACAAAGCGTACAATTTTCCACTTTGTTCGTTCGATTGTTATATTAAGAAATATAAAATAATTTAGCATAATTATTAGTTTGTTGCTCCAGGTTTGCACTTTGACAGCATTGCTGCTGTCGTGAGATGTATGTGATGAAAACCAAAGACTGTCCTTGAACTCATCCTAGCATGAGAAAAGAATGTTCCTCCCAATCTTGCTACACTTTACAACTGCGTGCCTGGCAAAAGATGCAATTATGTGTTTTCCCAGCATCCTCCGTTTCATTGGCTTGATTATGAACAGCACCAAAACATTTGGTGTCTATATTTGACGTTGGTGGTGTTGCTTGCAGTAAGGCATACTACTAATTTGGTTTAAAAATAGCCCCTTGTTTACCCATTTCAAATGAGATTAGGAGGCCATTAAGCCTACTGTTGATTGGCATTCAGGATTGCAAAAGGGGGTCATGTTTGAGCTTGAAGGAGGGGCTGCGTAGGGTGTGGGGTCAAGGTTTATCAATCATAAACACTAGCCGACAGATCCCGTTACGCCATCCAGATATGGCTGTTTCCTCAGCAGTGTGAAGTAAAAACCGAGATGGGACATCCTTAATTGTCTGCTAGTTCAGGGATTTGGCGTAAAGCTTTGAGAGATTCTTTATTTTTATTTTTTTTCGAAATTCCAATTTTTCTTGCTACTACAACTTTTTTTCTTCAGGTACTGATTGCAGTAATTAGAGTTTTGGTCAGCTACAATTGCCCAATGCTGACCCTCTAACTACTCTAGACTGACCCCCCATTCTAATAATGGTGGCCTCATCAGGAAGTGGAGAGAGCGTTTCTCTTTACTAACAAACAAATTAGCCTTTGTGGATGCGAGGCTCCATCCCCCTCCCTTTCTCCCTTCCTGCAAAGGAAACAAAAGAAATAGCGCCTGAGGCCTCAAGTTTGATTGAAGCCAGTAAAACCGAGTCAGTTTGCATTGAATGGATATGTTGTCATCATTCTAGGCGCAATTTATGTGGCTATGTAATGTAATGCGGCTGATCCATCTGCTCGCCGATACAGACTATGTTTACGTTGACGCTGTGTGTTTTGACTTGATGGTACGATGAAATCCAGTCGCTCTCCTGGGACCAACACACATACACAAGTGCAACAGTTAAGACCGTGTAAGAACATAACAGGTTTAGGCAAGGAGCTCATGTGTCTCTGCTTCCTGAGCGGCAAACTTTGACATGAGGCTAAACAACCCCAGGTGCCAAATGGTAAAATCACTTTTAAATATCCCATTGATTTTTAATCTTGTTTTTAGAAATTTGGCTAAAGGAGATATGCATTTTATTATGAAGTCATTAAGAGGAAAAAATGGAAAACAAACCCTGATGATGTACTCAAACAATTTTAATGGTGCAATAGAAATTATTAAATAAGGACGATTCAAACACAAAATGTACAGATGGATTATGGTCTACTCAGGCATATATTTTTTACATTCTGTGAAAAATGAGTTCTGCTACTTATATTTGTGCCACAAAAACCCTTCTGTTAAAAGTCAATTATGTTATGAGAAAACAATTGAGCGTTAAATCCTGTTGTAACTGACCGAGCCAATAAAAAGCACAGTAACGACATCCATAATGAATGGCTCTTTTATTGTCATAGCGTCTGCCTACAGGCACGGTGAGATCAACTGACAAAGAGTGAGTCAGGTCAACTTGAATTTCCAAATGGCCAACAGAAGGTGTTTAGAAATATTTACCACCTTTAATAAAAACATTTGTATTCATTTTTTCTTCTTCTAACATTTCTAAAGTCATCAACATGACATCTTAGTGATGACTAGAGTAGTTTAGGCAGCATGGTAACTGGCTGTTCAGCACTATACCTCACAGTCCATCCAGTCACTACTACCTTTCATTTGAAATAACGCTCGGTGAGCTCCATCGTCATGAATCGACGTACTACTACGTATTAATCCTTTTTATTGTGTTTCCTGCAGTCTGCGGTCCCAGCATTGACATCCGGAATGACATCAGCCAGTTTAAGCGTCTAGAGAACTGCACGGTGGTGGAAGGCTACCTGCAGATCCTGCTGATCAAGACCAACAATAGCAAGACCAAGAACCAGGAGGTGTTTCGCTCGCTGAGCTTCCCAAAGCTGACTGTCATCACAGACTACCTCCTACTCTTCCGCTTACCGGGCCTAGAAAGCTTGAGTATGCTGTTTCCCAACCTTAGCGTCATCCGGGGGCGCAACCTCTTCTACAACTATGCCCTGGTGATCTACGAGATGACCAGCCTGAAGGACATCGGCCTGTACAACCTTAGGAACATCACCCGCGGGGCCATTCGGATTGAGAAGAACCCCGAGCTGTGCTACTTGGACTCGGTGGACTGGTCTCTCATCATGGACGCCGAGTTTAATAACGTTGTGAGTGGGAACAAGAAGACCAAGGAGTGCGATAACGTGTGCCCGGGCATCATGGAGGACAATCCGCTGTGTCAACAGACTACCTTTAATAACAAACAGGAGTACCGATGCTGGACCTCCAATCAATGCCAGAAAGGTAAGTGTTTGGCAGCTTTTTGTTCTTGTGATCAGCAGTGAAGAAATCCCTCTTAGCCACATGGTGTTTTCCCTTCATTTCCGTCCTTACTTCGCCAGTGCAAACATCTGCACTCTGTTTATTGTAGACACTTTCCGTTCCTTTGGATGCAGCTATTTATGGAGTGCAGTGGTATAGAGCCTCAGGTATTAGAGAGGCCTCGCCTGCTCTGCCAAGTAATCCACTAGTTTACCTGTCTGGACCTTGTCAGTTAAATATTTGTCTTGAGAACTTTTTTCCCTTCCTTATAATTTATGAAAGGGGGCATATTGAAGGAGGGTCATCCCTGTTTTAACTCCACTCCAGTGCTTGGGTCTTGTGCTCAGAGGAGGCTCCTGTAACTTAAAGGAGAACCCCCACCGATTCACAAATTCAACTAATTACATTTTTGGGAATCGAAAAGTCTGTCATTTGTTGTAAATGTTTGCACAGTTTTTGTTGTATTTGATATCATACATGCTCGAAGATACTTTAAATGGGTAAGTATAAGGGTAGGTTTGGAATTAGTATATTAAAGGACTAAAGTTTGTGTTATATTCATGATTTATACAAATTGATGTAGACCAACTTTTTTTAGAGGGGCATACACTGGAATGGAAAGATTTTGTCTGTGAATTTGGGCATAAAAACAGATCACCCTGCTTTCTTGGAAATCTAGAAATCATCTACTCACACCATTTTACACAATTGGACAGCCATGCGTAATTACAGTCACAATTTAAGCACTTATAAGTCTTTACCTTGCGATTTTGGTGTTAATCGAAAACTGGTCATCGCTTGTTTTAGATTGTACCGCTTCTCAATGAAGAGTCCCTGGGCCCCCCATGCCACAGTGTTTTCGAGACAATGTGACACTCTAAAGATTATTTTTCCTTTTCTTCTTTTCCGATTTAGCATGTTATGTGGATGGAGGGTGGAGTTGAAGTAAAACCATTGTTCACCCATCAAAACAATGATTTAATTGTGGTTAATGTTGAATTAGACTCCTTGCGGTTCTCTTCCCCGGATTGCTTCCTTTGGCCAAGCCAGAGCTGTTAGAAGCATTGTCTTTTAATGTTCCAGAGGTCAGGGTCACCGATGATTATTCAAGTTTATGGGAAGAGTCACATGCATAGTATATCATCTTTGCACCACATAGTGGAAAAACAATAGTTTTTTGTCAGTGCTCCTTCTGTCTAGTTTTAAAGCCTTTAAATATAAACTATTATTGTCCCCATGAATCATTCCTATAGACGTATACATCACAGAAGATTTTGATGAGCTTTTATCTACAGTATAACTTATATTTAAAGTGGATTTCCTAAAAAATCAACATGGACTTGTTTGTTTTTGCTCCAGCTAATGTCTTTACTTCCACGTCCTTAGTCCACTCATTGTGCTTACAGTTGACTTCTGAACATTATCGGCTGACACGGGCACCCCTACTGTTTGCTTCGATCCATAAAACTTCGACAAAAGAATTAAAATATTTACTTTGGTGGAAAATATGTTGTTCAAGGCCTTCTGTTGGTACAAATTGATACTATGTAGTTATTGGCGTGATTGAGTAGATGTGACCTTGGAGTCCCATTGGTTTCTTGTGTGCAGGAGGCATGTCTGTCCAGTTATATACTGTGAAAGCCTCTGTGGATCCCTCACGCGGGAGGATGTTTTGAAGGAGCTCTGGGAGGCTCAGGCCGAGGTCAGGCTGAATACATTCATCTAGTGGGGCCTTGAAGTCTCAAGGCCGCAGATAAAGACTTGGGGGAGACACTGTGGGAAAATAAGCAGTCGTAGGATAGACTGCAGCGGCGAAAGAGCTGTGATATTGGGCTCCAGGCCTGTATTAAGTTGATTTAAAAAGTTGTAATTTTCAGACAAACTTTTTTATTTTTTGGAAACATGACAAAAGAATAAATATTCCAAGATAATGCCACTGTGAAGGGAAATTTAATGTCACAAATGTAGAGGAGGTGCAGATGAAGATTCCTTGTGGCAGATGTTGTAAAGTCTTCATGTAGTGGCTTTTTTCTTTACGCACATTCACACACGCACTCACACACGGACATAATTGGCGTATTTTTCTACAGTGCAGATGTTCCTTCAAGGGCATGCGGCGGTTTTCCCCGTCAATACAGCCCACTCTTCTCTTTAATTACACTCTATGAGGAAGGAGGCCTGTTGTCTGCCTTGCACACCACCGTAGCCCCCGGGCCTTCCGCATTTCCTTCACGGGGCGACGGCGTAAGTCTGCTTGCCATATGTTTGTCCACTCACCCAGACAGCATGACACTTTGCACAATGATGGTGGACACAACAAGGCGGGTTAATGCTTTACCGGGGCAGTGGACATAAGTGGGAGTGATGCTTGGAGAGGCTGTGACTGACAAGCCGTGTTAAAAGAGGCTCCAAGGGGGTAAATGCCAGACAAATGTCAAGAGTAGGAGTTTGATAATAAGCGTAGCACTTGAAGGAGTAAAAATAGCTTTGCAATAAATCCATGCTTCTCCAATTGTCCTTTTGCTCTTGTAAAAGCCTCCCTCTGTGAAGAAGTTGCGGATGTCAAAGAATACATTTCATGAAAATGTTGACGGGGTTTAAATAAGTCTACCTACCATTAAAAAATCAGGGGGAAAAATACAACCAAAATATACACAGAGACAATCATAAGTTTTGCGGGTTAAGTAAGACAACTGGAGAAAACTATTTTATTTACTGTTAGATATCTGACTAGATTTCCCTGAATAATGTTGGTTCAAAATCCCTCTCGCAGTTTCTTTTTTTATGTTTAAACGAGATTGATTGGGTGGAGTGAAAATACAGTCTGGCGAAAAGCACTGACTTCCCTCCCTACTGTGTGATTGTCCTTGTCAGTTGCTTCTCTGCTGCTTCCTGCTTTATTCCCCCCCTTACTTGTCTCCTCCACGCCGCTTATCAGGTACTGTTAACATCTCTGCCTGTCAGCTATCTCTCGTCCGAGGCTTCCTCTCATCACTGTGGCCCTGGCCAACTGGCTTGTTTGCATAGGCCCTGCATCCGCTGACATGACACACTGTTCCGTTTGAGTTTGGAGTTGGGGGATACCATGAGATTGCGTCGTATTGGGGGGTGGTCCCCGTGACTAAAACTTGTCTGGCCTGCTTTAAAGCGCCCTTAGGTCCTCTGTTTGCCTCAGACAGGCTAGTAAATGAGCCCAAAGCCACATTGTCAGAAGAGCATCCTTAATTAGACAGCCCCCACTTCTCATGGCAAAAAGCCTCTTCACACCCTTTCGTACAGGGGAGCTCATTTAAAAAAGAAGGCAGCTCAAGATCCAGAAAATAAGAATTTAAATAATGGTTTTGAACTTGACTTGTAGATGTGTTTTGTGTATGCCGGATATAAAGACCATCTTTTACCAAAAAACATTACACTAATGGTTTTTAGCTACAGACAGGATTTAATTTTACTAATAATTGTGTATTGAATAATCTTGATTTTGTAGGTGTTGTTACTATAGCTTCCCAAGGGGAATAATTCAATCCAAATATTTTTGGAATGAGTTTGAAAGGAATCTGAAGAGAATACTTGATGGATTTATGAGCTTCCACATAAATTATTCTCCCTGTGCTCCCTTCATGCCTGTTGTAAAGGTTTAGTGATATTTGAGGTGTTGGGATTTTTGTGTTCACGCATGGATGGAAAGAGACTTATTCAGTCCTTCAAATAGGATTCGTACTCTTTGAATTGTGAGGGAATACAGATCTTAAGGCCATTTTTTGGTAGGAGAGGGATATGCCGATTGTTTCCCTGTGGAAAAGGAGCAATACTAATAGAACAAAAAAAAGAAAGTCTTGATGTAAATGCGGAGCCTGTCCAGGCACTCCACACAATTCTCTAAAGGAATTGTACTTTCTAGAAAAAATGCAATTGAAAATCCACGCCTCATTGCCCACACAGCCACTGTTTGCAATCCGCTCCATTAAGTCGGCAATGTGGGCAGCCTGCCAGTATTAATGCCAAAGATCCTCCGCTCTATCCGTCATCCACCTGACAGACATCTGACTAATCGGATCCGTCATCTTTTCTGAGCGAGGACTCCTGTGGACACGCAGGATCAACTCCTTTAACTTTGGTACCCTCCACAATTGACTCATGGTGGTAACTTATATAACATGGGATGCACATGTTCTTCTGTAATCCTTACCTGACTGGGTTTGTTTATAATGGCTTCAGTCAGAATTGGTACACTTCACAACACACTACCGAGAAGCTAAAAACAACTTTCTCAGAGTAAAAGATCTCTTGTCATATTATCAATAACTTTTAATATGTTAACTTAAGCCATGTTTGCACCAACCACTAGTATATTTAAGTTTGGGTATTCATACAAACCGATTGGTTTAATTCTCAAAATTGACATGGACAGGTCATATCTATGGCTATTAGATTCCTCCAATAGCTTCCATCGTTATATACCATGGCATCGTACAGTACTATTTTGTAGTCTAATATTGCCATTTACCGTGTAAAAAATTAAAGTGGAAATGAGGGCACACACTTGGGGAGATAACGTAATCATTAGGCCTGTTCATTGCAATAGAGGCCACATCAAGCGTTTGTCGTTTGTCTAAGGAGACACGCTGGGGAACCAACACCACCACAAATGCAGGCTATAGAAATGAGGGTTGTGGAATGCTGAAAATTCGAGCACCAAAGCACTTGGTGGAACAGTGTTTTGGTTTCTATTGGATTCCTTTTCGGCTTGATTACTGGATAGATTTAAATTTGATGACATAGTTGTAAAATGTTTCTAAATGTGAACAGCAAGCTTTCTCTCGCAGTGACGCGGCTTGCTTTTTATGCCCCATAAATATGTTCAGTCAAAGGTTCTCTGGCTTTTTTGGCAGTTTTCTTTTACATGTCTTAACTTGACCTTAACCATACATTTAGAGAGCTCAGAATTTGTCACCTACAATTCTGTGTTTGTGAAACCCCAAAGGTTTTGCCCGTCATTGGCATCGGGTAGCTGCGGTGCCGTCTGATTGCACAGCGCTGAGGCCGTGACTCATCCTTTTGCTTTCACCACTCATTCATAAATCTGCTTGAATCGCATAACTTCCTCACACGGAGCTGTGGGGGTCCTTGGCCCTGTGGTAGTTCTCCCCTCAGTCTTGCTTTTTAAATGGCAGGAAGTGCAAGTGGTGGGGGTAGCAGGAGGCAGGGCTTTATATGTCCGCACCCCCCACTCCTAAGCATTCTTGTAACAGTGACCCACTCATGGCTGGACCAACTTGCCAGTGGCATATCAGCTTCACCAAATGCAACAAGTGAGTTCCAATTCACGTGATACTAAATATCCTAAGCCCATTACACTTGTAATTGAAGGCAGGTCATTTAAAAAAAAATGAAACCAAGTAAAATTTGCCAACATGTCACTCTTTTGAACTCTTCAAAATTGGCACTCATCCAACGAGCCGTTTTGCCATACTCGTCCCTCCTGTGGTTTGAGTGGCTTTGGAGACTCAGTTTGTTGTTTCTTTTGGCATGCTCTAATTATCGACGGTGTCAGAAGAAACCTTGTAAACTATGGCCGAAAACAAGCTTTTTGAACAATGGTGTCACTATTTAATATATTGGGAATTTTCCGAAATTCTAATTTGATGCAAATTTTGAACACAAGCCTTGCCTGGAATTAGCACTATTCAAAGTGAATTAATGTGACTCTAAGAGTTGTTTGTCCAGTATTTATTATCAAACTTCATCTTGAGTTACATGTTACGTACGTATTTTCTTTCTTCCCTTCTCTTGAGTGCAAGCTCACTGATATGATCCGCATCAGTGAGAAGAGTAAGTCACTTCCCTCCAACCTTATCAAGCTGTAGCTTACCTTAACCTTTCACTTTCAACCTTAAAATCTTACACTTGTACTATTTTTAACCTATGTCAACGCTGTCTGGCATTGGGGGAACTCATGGTCATATCGAAGAGTTGTTTACAGCCATAGAGAAGATGTGTGAATGATAAGGAATGGCTCTTGAGCTCGATCTGTTGAGAATACTGTGAGCTGGAAAACAATCTATAAAGTAGCCTATACTGTTACTATTCAAAAATGACCTTCACCTTCGTATTTCTCTTTTGTCTCCTTGGGAGGGATCCCCGGGGGTCCTGCGCAGTTGTCCGCATGCGGGCTCATGGGGACAGGTGGTGGCCTCCCCAGCTCTTTTGGCACAGGCTTCAGCTCCTTGGCCAGCCGCCTCAGTAAGCCCGTGGAAAACAAGCACAACAGACATAGCCAGTTGTTCCTTTGTGGGATTTGGGAGGCTAGCTGGGGGAATTTGAGGTGGGAGGCGTCAGCTCCCAACTTGTGTGTTTTGTGAAGCGCCCCTGATGAGGCAGGCTTTGTTCTTTTCCGTTAAAGCCGTGAGTCACAGAGTGATGACATTCTGCCCGTCCGTCATCCATCCCCAGGTCCAAATAGGGGATGAGAGTTGCGGTGATGTTTGCACGGTGGGAACTTTTGCAGCTGTACTGCACCATGCCGCAGTCTGACAGTGCCTTGTTACTGTGTCAGATAAATATAGAGGTCTCTAGAGGTCCAACCATCCCCTACTTCTGTAGCGGCATGGCCGTTTTTAAGGAAGGAAAAGTTTGAGTCACCTGGGAGCTACTGCCATTCTCATTCGTTCTTCTTAAATTGGATTTTCACTCACAGGATACATATGCTTCCTGTGTGTGGTTCCAGTTTTATCTAGGTTTTATCTAGGTCTACATTGTCTTTTCCTGTGTCTGTGCTTGCTATTGCTACAGACTGAATTTCCCAAATACAGGATGAATAAAGATTAATCTAATCTAATCTATTAAAAGTGCTACATTGTAGTCAATGTCATAGGGACAGGCGCCCAAAGTCTGTCGTAGGGGCCATTTGGCTGCCTTACTTGATACCAGCTGCATAATTTATTATTAAAATATGATTATGTTCAAAGGTGTAACACTCTATTTTAAGATTAGCAATAAAATAAATGGATAATTAAAAAACAATTCTTTAAAACATTTGTTCAGATGTAAAAAAATAAGGAAAAAAATTGAATGATTGTTGATTTAGCTTTTTTTTTTAAATACAAACACTTCATTATTAAAGAGCAACATACTCTGAATTTGAAATTGTCCGTATTCTGTTATGAAACACCACCAAAATGATTGTGACCATTGAACACTGATTCAAAGTGGAACACTACTGTACGGTATAGCATATGCTGGACTCTTCCACCTGGATACAAACCTCATCACACCTGGTTAGAGAATACTTGAGTTTATTTTCTTAGGACCGTTGCATTAGTTGGCTCCTTTATGTCTCCCAGCTGCTGATACACTGACGGATGTCGAACAGACCAACGCCTCGCATACAAACATCCCCATTGTCATTTTGGATTTTATGACCCACTAGAAGGTAGCTAGATTAAAGCAGGAATGTTGACAAATGCTCAAAGGGATGCTTTGTTTTTGTTATTTGTTTTTACAGCAGAGGAAGTCTCATAAAGGCAAAATCACTTGGCTGCTTTTTCCTCCACTATACAGAAGAGTTTAGTTTATTACAAGAATGAGAAATGTTCCAGGGAAACTACTCTTGTCTTTTGTTTACACTGTAAAAGGTGACTCGGTTCTTCCGGACAAGGCATGCGCTTGCTTGTGAAAGTACGTTGTTTTTGCATTCCATCTGGATCCCTGTGTAAGACATGGTATTATCTTCCACCTTTCTTCCGCCCACTGTGTGTGGGATCGTGGTGTCAATGCTCCTGTTTAAAAAAAAAAGTCCCTGAAATTAACTGCTATTTTCTCATCCAGAGCTCAGAGCCTTTTTTTCCATTGTCAAACTCATTTCATTTGTCAAACTCTTTTCTTAAGGCTTAAAAAAACTCAACTCTATTCTTTTGGGTTTATTTTGTGAAAACAAAAATAGGTCTTTTCACAAATGAAATAGTACAGGGCCTCTGAACCTGGCACCTTGGGCTGTAACATGGCTGGCACGTAAAAGAAGAGCTATTAGGCATGCTATATTCTGGGGCCGCTCCCAGGAGAGCTGGTATAATTGGCATTGCGTGCGTCTGGAGTCCACAAGGACGTCATAAAAGAAAAGGCAGCTGCCCCCTGCAGCCGGAAAAGGGGGCTTGGGAAGTATAAAGTACATTTAGCAGACCTGGAATGCTTTTAAAGTTTTTACACTTTTCTGGCTGCTGATTTAATGACTTGAAAGAGCCTTCGGTTGTGATTGTCAGTTGCCAGGCACGTTACGTTAGTCTTAGAGAGCTGAGGACGAGCTCTCGCTTGAAGTCAAGGATAAAGAATAGTTGTGGGATGTGAATGCATAGATACACAGCCAAGTAAACAAAGATGGCTGATTTGATGATAGAGGATAGATGAACATAGTTAGATACAACAAGACAGGTATAAATAGAAAACATGCCACAAGACTACACTCCACTTTTTAAACAGTCCATGTGTAAACATCAGCTCACATCTTGACACATAAACACACACCCCAGCATCACCCCCACCTGAGCTGTCTAGAAGCACACGGGGCTGTTGCCATGGAGACAGACACATCCACATTTGGTCTGTAAGCCTGTCTGGAAGTTCCGTTTGCCCCCGCTGTTGTCATAAAAAGCAGCACATAAGCAGCCATGTGTTTCAGTTTGATCATGTTGATTTATGAACTGTGTACTCTATGATGACTGGAAGGAAAGGAGATTACAAAAATACTTGTTACGTTTTTACGAGTCAAAACAAATCTAGATGACACACAATTGATGATTCTTCATTGCTAAATGACCCCCACATTTCCAAGCCGCCTATCCTCACAAAGGTTGCACGGCGTGCTAGAGCTTATCCCAGCCAACAGTGTGCAGTGGGCGGGGTACACCCTAAATTTGTTTGCAGCCAATTGCAGGGCACAAGAAGCCAGTATGGGGGAAAACATGCAAACTACAAACTCCTGTTCTATAATTTTTCTAAAATGTTTATAATGCAAAGAAACACACACTTTACGAACTGTTTAAAAACAAAGGGAGGGGGCGCTATACTATGTCTTAATAAAACAACAGATCTAAGTTTTTGCTAGATTTAACTTTATTAGATTGTTGTGCAATGTGTGCAATGCACCTGTTGATCTTTTTCATATACCTTTTGGTCAGCCACAGAAACGCCCATTCCTGTAATTCAAGGTAGCTTTACAGTTGTAAATTCTTAGCCTGTGACTGGCCCACATTGGGGTTATCAGGTTGTATAGATTTAATCAGGACATTGGCAGCGGGCCCCTGCGGGAGGCTTGGCGGCGTTCCCTTTTTATGACTCAACAGAGGAAGTTGTGCGCTGTCTATCTTTTGCGGTAAGTGAGCCTGCATCTGTCTGTGCAGACATGCCGGGATGAGTGACACGAATACTAAAAGGGACGTGTAGAAGATGCGGGGTGGGGGACACTTTTGGGTCTGTTGCCTGCTCCTTGTGTTTTTTGGGGTGAAATTGATAGGGTGACGAGCAGTACACTGCGGGACTTGACAATGAAGCCTTTTGTCTCCGGTCAGCATCGCCTCTGTAAAGCCTGTTGGAAATAGTTTCCAGCTTATTAAAACACTTCCAGACTTCACTGCATTTTCCATTTAATCGCCTGCCATCCTCCTTCCAACTCTTGTCAAGTGCATCAGTAGAGGGTGTTTTCAAACACAGTCTGGAAAACTGCAGTAACTTAGGATAGTTTGTTTATTTATTCATTTTAACCAGTTTTTACTTCCGGGCACTAATTCATACTCACGGAAATAATGTCTACACCAACAAATGTTAAATTTCGCCCTGCAGGATTAATATTCCCAAATTTAACCAAAACATATTGACTACTTCTGCTCTTAAGAATATTGGTTTTGAATCGCATTGAAACCCACGTTCCATGGTATGTATCATCGTTTTCATTCTATTGTTTTAAAACCCTATTAAATATGGCTTATTCTATGCTTAGCATTCTTGTATAGGAGACCAAATATCAATTACACATTTGTGAACAGTCACAAATCAAGATTGAGGATATAACCAGTAAACTTAGCTGTTAAACAGTACAATGAAATTCTTAATTTGCACACTCCCTAAAATGCACAATTAAATACAAAATCGTGTATGAGTTTCCTTCAACTCGGCTTTTTTTATAGCATCATATAAAAAAAAATGTTACGTCAAAATAGCATGTTTTACTATCCATTGTCTCATGATTTAGAATAATGAAAAAAATAAATTTTAGGAAAAACCATTAGTACAAACAACTGTTATTTTTGACTGCCGGTGATATCATACACTTCTGAATGACATTGGACACTTGGTTTTCCATTCCAAGTCCTTTAAAAACAGCAAAAGCAAGACCACAGCTCATTATTTCTTTAATTGACCATAAAACTATGATTACATTGGCAGAGCCATTAGGTTTCTCCTGTACAATATTGACACGTTGGTGTCGAGTTTAATATGGGGAAGTTATTATTCCTGCCATTACCTCTGAATCGATGGCCACGTCGTAATGGCTCTCTGTTATTGGATCCAATGCTTTTCATTGCACATTGAGGCAGTCTTTTCTCTGTTAACTACTGTCCTCATTACTTGCTGTTTTTTTTTGTTCAAGATCGCTCCCAAGAGTATTGTATACAATAAAGTGTATATACTGCTGAGCTTCGATGTATCCTATTTTAGTCGCTTCAACTGCCGGTAAGGGGACTATTTTTAGTAGTATTATTTGAGAGAATACTTTGAGTGCGGTCAAGTGGTGACAATCAGGAAAAAGGTTACAGTAATTTTGTCAACAAAAGTGTGGGTTATGGGATATTTTAGTAGACTAGGTAGCACAAACCACGGCGGAAAATTGAACACTGACGAACGACAGGATACTTATTTCCCTTTTCTTCTTCTGGGTTAGATACGTTTTATTAGTTTGACTGGTTTCCCTACTGAATTTTTTAAAATTTGAAGATTTCTGTTTCTGTCTAAGAGTGAGAAGAGGAAATGGACCAGTAATGAGAAAGTGGCGAAGACAATGGATGGATTATATGCATAGATGAGGCACTGTATTACTTTTTGTCACAGTTTTGCTATTATTCACTTATTGCCATCACATTTGCTTGGTAAAAGTAGGTGCTGTTCTGAAACTGTGTGTGCAGACATTTTTTTGCTGTCCGGGCTTTTGTCTAGCACAGTGTGCGTGAATGGAGGGTAGAGGGCTTGCTTCTCTTCACTGTCTGACCCACGCTGAGAGAATTTCTTGGAGGAAGGCCCTTTGTTTCCCCATCACTGACTCAAAAGCAAGTGTCATTATTTTCTCTGCCTGTCTAGGTCTTAGCCTCTTGATGGACTGTCTCTTGGGAGTAAATATATTGTATTGCAGTCTTGTTACCAAATCATTTCTCCATCTCGACTAGTTAGAATGCAAGACACACTATTCATACTGATTATCCTATATATATTTTTACCAGCTTTTACTAGCAAGTTTATGGTTACATACAACATAATAATGCATATTTTTCAAACTGATCATCCTTACATTGAACACTCCTTCATTGGCTGATGGAGTTTTCAATGTAAGGATGTAAGGTTTTCCACAATCTAGTTAGTTACTACTTCCAAATTATATTAACACCGTTTCCGTTACTTCCATATTTTGTGGTGCAATAACTGTATGATAGCTATGTAGTTCAGTTAGGCTTTATCATACCTGTGATTTCACAAAACAGGGAGGCTCTTTCCCGGTATATTAGGATGAGAGACAAGAGAACTGAATAAGTGATGAAAATTGGCCGAGGCAGAGTCAAATTTCATTACATCAGTCACAGAGGCGTGTAGTCAAAATAATCACACTTAATTCCACATGTTGCAAAGCAACCAAATGCTTGTGAATTCAAAGTAATCATTCTTACTGTTAAACTCTTTAGCGTAACAATCACACATTCGTCTAGTAAAAACAGTCACAGTGAAAACGGTTTTCCATTAATCTACTGTATGCATGAGATCAAGAATCATATCCTTGTCATAACAAGTCATAACAACAATCCACCACGGTATGGTTTCATATCGCTGACAAAGTTGACAAAACTAGATGTACCGACAGCTATTCTGTCAGCCGATATACCAAATCATGGTTTACTATTCAAGACCATACCACTGCGAGCTGAACCGGACTTTGCCACTCAAAATAAAAAGTGTCTATTGCTTCAAAAAGCCATCAAGTGGAATTCATGGGTGAGTCCTTCACATAGAAGCATCCTGAACCAAGCGAGTTATCATGTCAGGCATGGCTCTGCAATAACCCTCTGGTTTCTTATTTCATCTCAAATGCCATATTCCTGTTTTGGCATGTCTCTTCAGGGTAAACCGCAGGCATTTGAATAGGAATTGGGTAAAATGATAGATCTACACTGGCATGAGAGCCACTGAAACCTGCACTGCTGTCAGAATCGGCCTCAAAGGAACACCCCACCTAGTCAGCCTGTATATCGTAATTTCCACCCTAGTTATTTTTCTTGGAACAAGACGTGATTAAGCAATATCAAAAGCAGGCTTAGTATGAACCTTATTTCTTTAGCATGTGCTCAAAAAGCTACTGCTGATGTGATGCTGCTGCATAACAGAATAACCTCCAATTACAAACCAGAAATTGGCTAAAAAGCCAAACATGCTAATGATTTCTCTCCCGTGTCACACTGTGCATATGGCTCCACGGCTGTTGCTCTTGGTTAGATCACCTACATTCTTCCATAACACAAAGATATTCAATATGTTCTTTGGATGGCCAAGTACGATGTCATCTCCTACTAAGGTCTTCGCTGTGCCAGTTTGGCTGCGCGGCCACAAAAACAAACCACCAGCCTCCTAGTGAAAACTTAAAAACTGTCATGTGCCTCACACCAGCGCTTCAAGTGTTTTACACAGATTGGGCTTTGTTGAATTCCTTAAATTTCTACAAATATTTAGAATGGTGAAACCTTTGCAGTCTCTGTTGAGTTGACGGGAAGCATTATGGCTCTTCTGACCCCAGGTTAAAGGAAGGTGGATGCCTTGGAATCATGTCCTGTTCTCCAGTCACCCCAAAACAGCAGGGTTAGACCAACACACCTGCGTCTCAAATGAGGATGATTGCTGTTAAAAATGGAAAAAGCATCTAAATGTATACCATTTGTGTGGATTAGAGTAGGAAAAAGATGGCAGACTGAGAAACCCTCTGTGATTTTATGTCTACATCAACTCTCTAAGCAACTTGCATGCTCAAGTCCCTTGCGATGTTTATCTATTTGATAGCTCGACCACTTCAGAGATTAGCCCTGTCCCCCTTTACTGGAAGGAAGGAACTAAACACAAAAACGTGTGCAGTAAGAGAGCAGAAAGGCCAGAGAAGAGTGTCTCTTTGGTAAACTGAGGAAGGAAGCCAGAGTCCTTTGGGCCTTCTCTGACAGCTGCAGCAATTCGAGAGGGCCGAGCGAGACTTGCGGTTTCCTAACGGGGGGCCCGGGAGAGAAGTGTGCAGGACAACAGACGCGTACATGTGTCCAGACTAAGTGGGGTTAAGAGCCGTTGTTGCATTATGGGTTTCAATTAGGGTTAGAGGGCAGTGGGAGGATAGAGACGACATACCCGTCAATTGGGTTACGTGCAGACACAGGCGTAGGCACAGACACGAGCCATGCAATGTTCCCCTCCCATGCATACTGGCAGATCTCTGAGCTATCACAGGCAATTAATGTGGTCATTCATCGTGCAGCTCTTTCTGGTTAGCGGCAGTAGTGGAAACGGAGGCTGCTGAAGCACGGCGAGCAAAAGAGCAGATGATGGGGACATCTAACGAACTCCATTCCAATGAGTGGACCTGCTTCTTTCCAGCCCCATTCTAATGCTAAATTTAGCCTTTACACACTCCCATATGCTTAAACGCCAGAGTTGCAGGTTAGCAACCGAGAGATCGTTTACAGGTTAAAATGGGAAAAGTACCAGCTTCTCTTAAGAAAACAATGTGGTGTTGATTGATTTTGAATGATGTTTAACAAAAGCCTTAGCAAATGTGGACTGATTGATGTAAAGAATATTTTATTTATTCATTATTCATACTGCTTATCTTCAGAAGTCTATCCCAACCAACAATAACCAGGAACATAGCGAGTCCTTCTATCCATTCAGCCATAATTCTGATTTTACTAGTGAATTCTAGTTAGAGTCAATTCTGATGGTGCGTAGGGCATAAAATAGCTGATGATTCATATGACTGTATATCATACTTTATTATTATTAAATACATCCATCAGATGTAAGAATGTGTTAACTGGAGTCTATTGTATTAGCAGAGCATGTTTTCTTTGCTATTGTGATTTGATTTTGGCATTTTGGCAGTTGGTACAGCAGATGGAGGGAGGAGGGGCGCGAGAGGTCGGGCGCACTTTGTCGTCCCTCCATCAAGTGTTTGGGTGTTCATGAGTGGCTTTTGAGTGTGTCTATGAGCAGACAGACAGCTGGTCAAACAGGCTTAGGAAATCATTGGGCATTCAGAGCTTTGACTTAAGCCCATTAGGTCCCTCTTTATTGCCAATAGGTCAATAGCCCCAATTTGAAAAAAATTTTTATACTGCTGACGTTGTGGTAACTCTGTGTTCACTTGATTGAATGCCGTTCTGAATTCCTGTTTGGACACTTGGAGGTCAAATCCAAGAAGTCTTCAAACGTAATATGTGTGGGCTACTCGGTGGTAGGTGTGGTGAAGTTTGTTGTGATTGATTGTGACAGAGTGTGCTAAGGGTGTCGGTGGGGGGTGCTAGGATGACTGCTCTGCAGAGCTCTAACTCTTGTGTGGATGTGTCAAGTAGCACCTAGGCTTGTGGAATGTTGGACCAGTGGCCTTAGTTTCCTCATGCTGTTTGGCCCTGAAAAAGTGCAAGAAGGAAAATTTCCCCCAAGATAGAGAAGGGTTCATGTTCTACCGACTTGGAAGAATCATTGCTTTACTATCAAGGAGCTATATAGCTGGTTCCCCAATTTGTGAAGGCTCTTGTTCAAGTCGCTCGACAACCAGCAGCACTTGGGTTACAGTATACCTGTGTGTTTTGCTGTATGTCCTGCTTCAATCAGATTATGCCCCCAGTGAGTGTAATTTCTTGGAATATACCCTACAGCAACACCCAAATTTTGATTCAAAACTGGCTCCTAAATTAAAATCATTTTGAACATAACCTCCCTGTAGAGTTAAGACATGACCACATAAGCCCCGGAAGGGAGGCATCAAGGACCTCCTGTCCTAGTATCCATTTCTATTGCACCATTCCGAAACCATTCATCTCTTTGCTTGTAAATTGGTGATAGATCATCGGTAACCCCACTGGATCAATGGGGTCTTAGCCCACTTGGGGGTAGTTCATTGACATCCATCATCTGGGGTCGCATCACGTTTTGGTGTGGTTTCACTAGGGTTCATTATCATGTGAGGGTATCGGAAGGAAAAAATGTTAAATTATGTTAGATTACCAGAGGACTCTGCAGTTGAGTGTTCCAAGTCACCATTGTCAGTGGAATGCCATTTACCTTTAACACTTCATTTAAAACCATTCCAAACAGCTTGAATGGGGCCTATGGAATGTTAAAGCTTGATTATCTTTCCAGATGTATTATAGATTGGCCTTAAATCTAGGAGGATCTGCCCCTGTTTTTTTGATAAATCTTTCACTCCTCGGCAATCTCCAATTCCACAAACACGGTAAAGTTTCATGCCTTTTCTGATGTTTGTTGTTGTTAAATACCATGTAAAGTTTTCTTATATTAGTTATAGAACTGTAATATGAATTTGGAATCAATTAAATTTTACCTTGACTTGTTAAATTGCAAATGAGGAAATGTGTATACAGACGCTCCCCTACTTACGAACGAGTTAGGTTCCGAGCGATTGTTCATAAGTTGAATTTGTTTGTAAGTTGATTCAGTGCTATATTTTGTATTATAATTTATGTTTAAGGCCTATATAAGTATATTGAAGGTTTATATAAGTGCATTTGTATGTTTAAGGCTTGTATAAGTAACACGCATTGGTTTGTACTGAAAAAAACATTTAATAAAATGGAGAGAGTATATAGAGTACTGTATAGAGAGAGAGAGAGAGAGAGAGAGAGATTTATGTATTAGAAACTGGCCGAAAGAAGCGATCTGACGACGATTGCACAGTTTTCTTCTTTTTTCATCATAAATGATGCGGTAGCACTGTATGGCATCATTCAATTGTTTGCAAACTTTGTGCAACGTTCAATATTTGGGTGCTGCTGCTCGATCTTTCTGTTTATAAATGGTAATGACGGTCGAACGATTCAAGTTGTATGCCCGTGAAACGCTCACCACTCATGCGCATCAAGCTTCGTTATTATTGCCACTCGTTTCAAATGAAATGGCTTGCCTCTTCCTTGCAACTCCCTCAATAGAAGCCTTTCGCTTTTTACCAACCATATTCAATAATGGATGCACGAGATATTTAATGATACAAATGAAAAAGGTTCTTTGCGCACTGGAGATACGTTCACGCACTTCCGCATTGCAACGAAGAAGGTAGATGCTGGGTGAGCTGAGCCCTCAGCGCCAGGCGTATTAGCGGCGGAAAGAAGCACTACTCGGAAAAATATACAAAATCGAAACTTACGAACATTTTTCAACATAAACGCAATTTGCAGACATGTTCGTATGTACCGTTGTTCTTAAGTCGTATGTTCGTAAGTAGGGGAGCGTCTGTATAGGGAACAATCAGAATGCAGTAGAGTCAACCTCTAATCTGGTTATAGTTCACTGATTGTATGTGACTATCCTTTGCTAATTAGTAAAATGTAGAAAGCTATTAAAAAAATCTTAATAATTATATATATATATATATATATATATATATATATATATATATATATATATATATATATATGTATATATGATGTGCATAAACAATGAATAGCAATATCTGAAGGTACATGCTACTTACCGTCATTTAAAGAAAAAAACATTACTATCTGATTAAACAGTCCCCATTCAATTTCTTCCGCTTCAGTGGACACTCCCTTGGTCCAGGCTGATGTCGGTTCCCCTAACATCTGGATTCAATAGTAGCAACTCCCTCCTCCTCATATAAATAGCCAGGCAGCCGTAACCACACTATGCACTGGCGCTTGGACGCTACTTCATTTGTTCCCTGTGCCAGCCCTTTTTTTGGAGTTACCATCTTAAATATGGCGAGCCTTTTTACTAGTCACCTTTTCTGCACATACAACAATTCCCATGTCATCTCGACTCCAACTTTAAAACTAGTCTTCCCATTGCTATGCTAAGACTGAAGTACATATGCTGAGTGAGCAGTGTGATATTTAATCGTTTGATAGAAAGTTTGAGTGGTGCCGGTCTTGGCTCTAATAAATGGATGGTGGGTGGGTTTACAGGTTGGCAACTGTTGCTTATGAGTCTTCATATTTTTCAAGTGCCTTTTGTCAAGGTGATCCTTTTTGTATTTTATGGCCTCCCAGTCTCTGTCATGCCAATTTGACAGTGGGTTAAGTAAATAAATAAAATGCATTCCGAGAACATAACATAAAATTGTTTGGACATTATAAGAATAGGTTCTATGATTTATTTTATACCAGATGAATTTCAAAACTAACTTCTAGAGTAATATACTTAAATGAGCCCCGATTACAGACCTGACCCAGATTAGGGCGAACAATTTTGTCATAATAGGGTGCACTAAAAAATCTTAGAGATCCTGGATTAAATTGTCGCCAGCAATTTCGGTTCAGAACGGCTAATTTGCTCATACTCAAATTCATACTACAAAATTTGCGGTCAGAATCGGGTGTCCATGACTGATGGGCGAAGCTTCTTCACTTTGACGTTGAATGCTGTTGAAGCGTAGTGTAAGTGTTTGATGATCATTTAAAGGAGTAGCCATTTCCGAGAACGTGTGATAAAAGCACACTACAAAATAATTGTTTTTCCATCAGACTGATTTGTATGTTTTTATTCAACACGTGCAACTAGAGACGGTCTCTTAAGTGAGAACTCAAGGAGTCCCTTTTTTATCCTCCCGGACTGCGTCTCTCTAGTGCTGTTTTGTTTGTGTGCTAGGGGTTGATGGGGGCTACAGTTTGAGTAAATTTTAATTTGTCTGCTTACAGAGCAACACACTGCAGGCTGGTGTTCTGGGTCGGAAGGGGGGCAGATGCATTAGCGCCTGTGCACTCATTCACCTCAAGACGAGACACACAAACATGCAGTCACACACTCACAGTGGCTCCTATTATTGCGACCTGTGGCGTTGTCTGGGGGACTATGGCTGTTATCAGGTTAATCAGCTCAGAAGTCACAGCAGGGTAGTCTCATACAGTGGAAGTTGGAAAAGTCTCAAAAATTGTGCCATTTAGAGTTTGAGGGAGTTACTCGCCTGACTTCGGTGCGGGCAGGTGCTGGCTCGATTCCCACTGGTGGTGCTATGATTGTAAGTGCGAGTGGTTGCAAACCTTGCGGGGTGCAGATAATAAATGAATAAATTTGATGATATTTTAAAATGAGAGCTATTGTATTATAATCTGAACAATAAAACACTCATATATTCAATAATACAGTCCTAAAGTTTTCCAAGTTCAACTGACTATGCTGTTCCATCCAATTAGTGCCTTATGTTTATCCCAAAGCCCCCGCTCCCTTCCCAAAAACAATTTTCCTCCTATTCTCAGACTACAAAGATTGTGTGGAACAAAAAGTTGCAGCCTTACATGACACTCTGAACGCGTGCCTCTGCCTGGCGTGTGATGTGGTGAGTGCAAAAAAAGGAGGTTGTGTTCCAAAGGATGCAACTTGAGATGGTTGTCCCCCCCTTTCCCACGGCCTCTCCTCTGCCTGGACTCCCCTGTTTTTGGCCTCTTTAGGAGGAGCCACCGCCTGCCTCTGCTCTGGACCAAGAGGTTATAAGGTTTGTTTGAAGGGTGGTGCTTTTAGGGTGGCAGTAGACCAAGCTGGCCTATGTAACATGGATAGATTTTGATGGAAAAGGAACACAAATGGACGGAATGGAAGTGGGGGAGGAGGGATAAAACAAGCAAGTCCCTCTTGGACTGTTGGTACCTCTGACTCCCTCCCCCTCAGCCATAAATTCCATGCCAGCACCTCGAGTGGTAAAGCGGTCGTTTTATGAATGAGGATGGGCGGGGTGAGGAGGGGCCTGGTGTTGGCCCACACATATAACACACACCATGCCTGCTTTTGTTAGCATTTGGATCATGTTCAAGTAACAATTCGAGACAGTTTTGCGCACTCTGCAGAACAAAAGATCCAAATTGAGCCGTTTTCGCCTCGCCCATTATAGAAAGACTGCTCACTTAGTGGCAAGCAAGTTAATTTATGTTTTTCTGTAAATGTAAAAGTCCTATCTCCACATTCTCAGCTTCTTTTTTTGTGATAACCTTTTTCCGGGCTTTTGACTGACTTAAACATTTCAAATGTGTGGATATGTGCAAATGTTCTATAATAATGAAGTGTCTAGTGTCGTGTATATAAACAGCATTCAATAATTAGAGAATGTATAGTGCAAGTAAGCACATGATACATGTATAGTATGTGTAAAGCTGGCGAGTGGCATTGATCGTTGCAATCTCACCGCCGGCGGTCTTGCATGCCTCGCTGTCAGACCACCAACACAACCTGGTTGTTTGCCCACGGCCGTCTGCAGGGAGTTTGTGGCTAGTAGGTCTTTTTTCTTCTTCTTCTTTTTAATCAAACACATCACTTTCGACAGTAATGCATGTATGAAAGAAGTCACGTGCGTGAAGGATGATGGGGATATTTTTTGTCCTTGCTAAATTATTAACATTCAATAGAGTGATGACTGGAGTACTTTTCTTGGAGGAGCGAGTCATCTTACGTGAGCCAGGTGAAGGATAGCAGAGCCTTGATATCGTCATGGCGATCCCAACCTCCACTCCTTGAACTGCCCCGTCTCAACCCTTTCACTCTCTAGCATTATATAGCAGGTGCTTTTAAGAAATGACTCCAACTATAATGTCTCCATCTTTATCCTTACGCCTGCTTCACTTGCTCATTCTATTAAAGTGTGTATAGGCCATTGATGGCACGTAGTGGGAAGCCAATGCGTGACCAGTAGGCGGGACTACTAAAGTACAAATGGGATTTAAAAACACCTGACAAGTTATTTTTCCTATTTCTGGGAAATAGTGGGCATTATTTACGCTTCCTCAACCGTTAAATATCGGGAAAAAAAATTCAGTGTCTTTTTACTTTATTAAGCACTTCGTTCTTTCCGCTGGGATGAACTTGATCAAGGTTGGCTTTTGCTTGAAGTGTAGTCATGTGACTCAAGTCCCCCGGCTGTATTAGGTACACTTCTTAACTGGCCTCATCTTATAACCAAAGCCTGAAGATGTTGTTGAACTCCACCTTATGTCATATTGGACACACTTTCAGAAAGCTCTGTGAACCTGCTCTCAAGGCATCTATCTCTTTTATCTCTTTTCCCATCTCCCAAGGGCACTCAACTCACTAATAAGTAACTGTTGTGCTTCAGGTGCGCTGGCATGACGTCGCCTTTTTTCTTTCTTTTCTTTTTTTCCGAATAAGAATGTACTTCCACCATGTTCCTTTGTATTCTATTGTGATCGCCTGTAGGAGCTTTCAAACAATAGCTAAAAAAACAGAGTTTGAGATGGAGTTTTTCAATTAGATAACATGTTGGAGTTGTGCTTGAGCAAGCAAAGTGAAGTTTTTGGCGGGGGTGGGTGAAACATGAATGAATGAATACTGTATTGTACTGAGGCTCAAATGATTAGGAATGAGAGCACTATGCACAACTTTGATATATCATTTCAATGTAATGCCTAAAGGATTTTCTGAGTCTTTGCCATATTACAACATCCGAATATATATTGTGATCCAATAATTCCTCAGGTGTCAAAATCTCCATTTAGGATGAAATTGAAGTCATATTTGCCCTCAGTGGTCTTTTGTGCTGTAACAAAACCCTGAGGTCAAGATTCGATACGGTAACACCATTTCAGATGGAATTCATCCAATTAAAATCAAAGTGAATTGGCAGCTTTGAATAAAGAAAATCTCATGCAGCTGCAATCACAAAAAGAAACCTTACTACTACTTTCCAAATATTATACAAATCCGATCTGATCATAATCTCTTCTTGCGCAAGTTCCTCGCTTGTACAATACGAATGAATCAAAATCTTGAATAGACCCTGACTCCAGTAGGGGACAATTCAGCCTTGAAGAAGTGGGCTACAGACAAAGATTCTCTGTCACACACACATGAAACCCCTCGGTTGGTGGTCAGTTTAGAGTAATCGTTCCCTAATCAAACCCCCACAGGAAAAAGGGAGTAAAACAGTGCCGGGAAATATGGCTGTGGAAAAATGCCTTGAGTGGTAGGCGGCTCTTTGATGGCTTTTCTTTGGAGTGCCTTTTAAAGGATACGTTTCCGTGTTCCTTGCGTTTGTGTGTGTTTGTGTGTGTGTCTGTATATGTGATTGATGGCTCAGCGATTGAGCAGCAAGCTCACATTCCCAGCCCTAAACGAGTTATCTGTCCCATGGCGGCCTGTTACAAAGTGTGTGTTGTGTGAATAATCAAGTGTTCCTATGGAACAATTGGTGAGCCAGTAGGTGCCAGTCTGCACAATGTGTAACTCACCAATAGGAAATATTTAAGAGCAGGTGAAGATAATTTTGTTTGGGATTTGAATGTGATAGAGCAGAACCTTTTCTTTACTTTTATTTTGCTGATTAGTGTTAACAATTGTAGATTCATGCTTCACTTATTCTGTTAATGTAAATATAATAATAATAATAATAATAATCGGACATAGGGTTTGTCATCATCATTGACTCGACAAAAGCCTAATTGTCATCATACCCAGAAACTGCGTATGACGAAATTGGTAATATAGCTATTTGGGCAGCATTTATAATTGATTTATTTAACATATACAGCTGTGGAAGTCAATTGAGAATAGATTCCCATTTGCAATGCCATTCTTGCTACAAACAATTGAGTGAAGTACTTGAAAATAATACTTAAAATGTACGGTCTATGCAAATAAAAAAATGTTGGCTCTAGGCCAGACATTACATCGAAATTGTTCATCTCGGTCTTGAGTTGCAAAGCCTTGCGTACTTGCATTCAACCAAAAATTGCTGCATTTCTGTATAGAATTCTCGGCACAGTCTCTTTGTTGTTTGGCAGACTGATGTTCTTTATGTAAAGCTTCCGAACCATAAATATAGCCTCCAGCCGAACTGTTTATGATGTGTAATTTGACGGCGGCGGAGACGGCTAGTAGTTAACAACAATAACTGACAAATTATTGCATCCGGTCTCAGTAGTGAAATGGTCTCCATAAGTAAAGAATCTTCTCTCACCATTAGTGTAGTGGAATGCTCTCCAAAAGTAAAGAATCTTCTCTCACCATTAGTGTAGTGGAATGCTCTCCAAAAGTAAAGAATCTTCTCTCACCATTAGTGTAGTGTTCTTTCTGCATTGGCTGTAAGGGGAATGGAATAATTTATTGGAAACAAAGCAAAACAGATTAAGAGACCCTTGAGCTTTGAAGAAGCAATCACAGGTTTTAGACTTATTGCCTCTGTCATCTTAGGAAGTTATTTTCTTTAGGCTGTCGTAACTTAAAAATTACTGTCTTGGCTCTTTGTAGGGAGTTCAGGCAACCAGACGAGGAAAAAAAAATTGTCATTCAGTCATATATATATAGAGTGGAACCGCTAAGAGTCAAACACTTCTGAGGTTCTCCACTTGAGTACTATAACCAAACATGCCTATCTAGTATGCTGAAACCTCAGTATCAGTAACCTGTCCATCTACCTCCTGCAATTCACACATTGTTTGGTTTGTGTTACACAAGAAAGCCTCCAAATGTCCCAAGAACTATACACTCGTGAGAAGATTGAGGTGAGATATCATTATCTTAGTATAAAGGCTACCTTGACTAACTAGATTTAGGACTCGTCGCTCTGTTAATCTTTTTGCTTTTTTTTGCAAACCCAAATTTTGATTAATAAGTAAGCGACCCGACCCAAGCAAAATGAAAAAAAAGCTGCACAATTACAGAACAAATGTAACTTGTAAGGTGCCACTATCTATGGTATTTGTGACCATCTCTCAAGGCTGCGGTTGGTTTAATAAGAACTGGGAAACACTGGCTGCTCTTGTATTCTTGCTGAAGATCCAAGTTTTCAAGCTGAGCTCCTCTTACAAGAAACAAGGGGGGGTAGACTCTTGGGCTCATGTTCACGTTCTACGAGTCTCTGCAGTGCAGTCTGCCACTCTCCTGTGAGCCCCCAACTATCCATACCACCCGTGCAGGCCCCCTGTTGGTGCAATTCTACTGCTGCAGCTCTGCCTATTGGGTCTAATGAGGTCTTTATTGTGCAAAGACATAGATATTTTTATAGTTGTCTGTGACCTAGGGTCAGGACGAAGAATGGGAGGGGGAGTTGAATTTACCCACTGTTTTCAAACCGTTTTTATGTCTCTCGCGATTATGAGTGTGCCACGATGCTTCACAATGGAGGCCATTGTTTATTTGGGGAGAGTGAGGCTGGGGACATGGGGTATTTAGTTTCATTCCTTTCTTTAAGTCTTGGGTATGACACGGCAGGGGCTTTGCACTTCCTGTGGTTGGAGCCTCCATGATGTTAGTGCCCAAATCCGCACTTCTCCTCGGGCATCTTTTACGGCTCCCTGTGCCTTGTTAACAAGACTTCATATTTTGTAGGTCACTCTATCAAGTCTTGTGGTTTGATTCTTGATCAAGGTTAGAGGTTGGTATTCTAGTTCAAGGCTTGTCTGTACTTTCCGATTATTTCCTGCTCATTAAACCTTTATTATTGAGTGTACTCGTTTTTAAACTTGTGTAACAACACTGAAGCTATATGACTCTTTAGATTTTGACATGATAGGGGTAGGGACATTGTAGTATAATTTCAACCATTGTCATTTAGGCTATGACCACCACTGACTCGCCCTTTTGTGTACAAGTAATTATAATGTCAGTTATTAAAAATGGATCACCTTTTAGGTAAATTCTGGTACTGCACTTTCTATTTAGATCCTGGTACCTGCCACGTGTGGTTTGTTGTGAGACAATTTGCTTCACTTCAAAGAAAGCAAACCAGTGGGGGGCCCAGGGAAACGGACAAACTTTATGATCTCAAGTGAATCAGACCAGACAACTATAGGTGTGAAAGCAAATGTCAACTTTCACAATGGAGTACAGTATCGTTAAAGCGAAAGTGTTACGCAAACACATGCACACAGCAAGGAGCTTCCTTCCCGCCGGAATGAAACAACTCTCTTTTATAGTTTGCTCTTGTTTTTCTTCTCTCCTCTTCCTCCTCCTTCTACTCATTGAACAAGGGTGGCCATGTGAGCCACAGAAGTCCAGAAGAGGGGGGCAGCCAAGTAAAAGAGTTCTTGTGAGCCATGAGATGGGGCCTAGAGAGAAAAAAAAGACAGGAACACCCAGATCAAGTGAGGAGAAAGACAAGGAAGGAGGAAGTGATCCCTGGAAAAAGACGAGGTAAAAAAATTGTGTCAGAACCATGATGTCACTGGGAACCAATAGGAAGAGGAGGCCACGGAGCATTTAAGGCCGTCAGCTGTCCGACTGCATCCACCTCAAGTTCCCTCTTCCGTTTCAACTTTCCCAGCATCTTGACCACTCAAAGACGTCAGCCTATAGACATTTAAACATCATTTTGGACCTTTTGGAATGCTCATCTGGCTTCCATCGCTGGGTGTGATAGCTACTTCAGCTATGTAAATACCGTGTGACATCATAGCTGACGTGTGACAAAATACCAACCACTAATGAATCCGACAGAAATAAAAACTTAAGTACCAGCTTTATGTAGTTAAGCATGTAAAGAATGAGGATAAGAAGATTATTGTTCAAGACCGTCAGGCATTTCACATTATAGTTGAAATGGAAGCAATTGGATTCTGCGTGAAGGATGTTGGCCCACTCGTCAACTTTCCTTCCAGGGATGAACGGGGCCAATGTCAGCAAGACCTCAGGCCTGCACACTTTGAATTGCCTTTACTGATTGACCATTGGGAGAACAAAACTGATATTTCAAACCAAGAAAGGAATTCTGACGACAGGTCTCTCCAGTGTAACATAAGGCACTATTTATTAAGCACATTTGATCTGCAGCTTGTCTTTTCCTCATGCTATCATGGCAGACTATTAACTCATTGCACTATAAAACCGTTCCAAAAGACAAGACTAAAGTGTCTATGATGATTCCCGTACCACTAACAGATGCGAATATTGACAGCCTGACAACAAACACACTTGTGTTTGGTGCCTAATGATGAGGATTTAAGTGGATAATATGAATGTACAGAACAGATTTGGCAGACTGTAATGAATAAATTCATAGGGGAAGTGATGATAAGAGTTGAGGTTGGTCTGGAGTGATTCTTTTTCACTGAAGTCTTCCACCTTCTGTACATCTAAGACAGTGAAAGCAAATTGGCATTTGTTATCATCATGACCGTGTACAGTTTGCAGACCAAATTATAACCCACGTTTGTCAATCAGTGCTAACAGTCTATTGTCTATTAAAAGTAGAACGAGGAACCTGCGATATACAAGCCAGCTTTGCTTATCGATAGTCAGTCGGGCCTTTTTAATCATACATTTTACTGTAGTTTCTAAGGACAGATGTGTTTACGTTCAGCATGTTTCTAGTGTTTGCTAGGTCAATGTGTTAGAATCCAGATTGGTCCACTAAGTTAGGTTTTGTTTGGCGGGGGGTGCTTCACTGGTTCTGTGGCAGCGACTGAAGCCAGGTGCTTGCAATAATACACCCAGATGGTACGGTTCTCTTACAGTACAATGTGAAGTGTGTGATTGATTGAAAATAGAGTTATTTTAAAAGCGTTTTTTGTGATGGTCTTTTTGGTTGCCTTCGGAGTTGTGTAATTAGAGGGTGAATTGCCAAAGGCCTTGACATGCTGCAAGTGGTGCAGATAGCAAAGCAGCCAACTGCCAGCTTCGCACCCCATCCAGCTCCAGCCGGGCTCAAATGTTTGCCAAGAAACACAGTGTAGTTAATGAAGCAAATCTGGGAAGTTGTGTATTTTTAGAAGCAGGGAAGAAACACCTCCAAGCATATTGAAAAGAAAACAGTTCTGCCTCAAGTTGATTGGCTCCTGTCCGGGATTTAGTGAATCTCTGTGGACAAAAGTATTGAAACGTCAGTATGGTACAGGATGCATGAATTGTTATGGGGAATGTAAAAGGCAGCTGTGCTGTTCATACTTTTATTTTTTGAGGGTCAGTCTGCTGCAAAAGAAAATCAGATTGGTCACACAGCTCCAAAACGTTTAGAGAGGACTCAGGGGAGTGCATAGAATATGGACATAAATAACCAGTTTACCAGTACATGGCATTCAGATGACACATGCAACATGAAAAGCAATATTAAGTAAGAAGGGGTTGTAATCCTGATCTTCCTTTAAGAAGTTTATCGACTATATAAAGAGGTGCAAGAATCTTCTGACTGAGAGGTAGGTATCCAATATATGGCTCTGTGCATGAAGGGTGACCACTGCACAGCTTCAGAAAACAAGTCAATGCTTCTCGGCACTTCTGCTAAGTCAGACCTTAAGGGATTAACAAGTACAGATTGGGTATGGAAGAGGTGCGTAGTATTTTTAGGACTAAAGTAAAATACATTACACGCTTTCTTATAAAATGTATCACCTTAAATGTCAATGTGGTAGCATTTCCTAATCAGAACAGTACATGCTCAGTGCACATGGGACCAAGGGTTGAAATTTTGAATGTGTGTGTTTTCTTGTGTGTTGTTATTGTGAGTGTTGGGGGAAATGCCATGCATGCCTGCACAGTGTACACATTGAACCACCACACAGTTCCTTAAAAGCACATTGCTGTGCTTTCTTGGGCAAGAGACTTTAGAAACCATGGCTGGCCACACTGAAACCAGGTGGGAACACCTCAGAAAATCGCATCATGATATGTTACAGCAGTGTTTCCCAACTTATACTGAGCCAAGTCACATACCGTATTTATTCAAGTATAACGTGCAACAAATACCGAAAAACCGAAGCAAAGTTCGGGTGCAGTTTACACGAATCCCGGTGAAACACTCCCCTCCGCCGGTGAAAAAGTCCCCTGTGCAGCCGTTATTGAATTGAATTGAATGCTTTTATTGTCATTATACAAGTATAATTAGATTTAAAGCTTTCACCACATAATGCACAAATAACAACAGACAGACAAATAAATTATCAATAAATAAGAAATGAATAAATAAGTAGTCCAAGTGAGGTCAGCAGAGTGAAGCGGGCTTGTTCCACCTTTTAGTCCAGGATGAGTTCCATGGTTTTTGTAGATGTTCAGCGCCAAGTCGCACCACTCGCTGAGTCTATGGACGCAACAATAAACAAGCAGACACATAGAAAATCAATATATAGTAGAGATAAATAATACCTAAAACACAATACAAATTTCCTTCATTTTCCTGTTAAGAAAAAACATTTTTCACCTGTTGTTGTTTTTTTCCAACACTGGGAAATCTGTGGCAAAACCGCATTTAATCACCATGGTTACAACACTCCCTCTCCTCCCTTTTCTCTACCTCTACCAGAGTTGTTTACCATCTCTGCCCAGACTCAATAACATGTCAGTCATCTGTATTGGACCCTCCCCTGCCTGCCTACCATTGGTCCCTGCAGGGAGCTCCCTCTCCTGTAACCAGACCGCCACCCACCCCATACACCACCTTCTGTACTGCCACTGTGAATAATGTATGAATTCTTAGCTGTCTGTCACCTTTCACCCTGACACAAGTAGGACATCCCGATTTTTCTCCATCCATTTTTTTATTTTTTATAGAAGTTAGGTGATCATAATCATTTGGTAAAACAGTATGTCAGCCTAATTAAAATATTACACTGCATAATAGCATGACTGTGGAAGGTTAAATGAGGCCACCCAGTGTAACATAAATTGGGCAGCAGCATTGTGAGGTCCACTACAGGAGCCGAATCCCTCTTTTTCCATTTCACTTCACTTTATTTTCTGTAAATATGTATGCACTCAGAGGACTAGCACAGTCGTAAATGCCCCTATTTCTGTGCCACTGACATCATTTTAATGTTAATTTGTTTCTTTCAGTGCTTTGATTTTCTTATTCATTTATTGGCTTCAGCCAAGAATTTTCTTTGTGCTGGAATTGCGCCTAATTGTCATCGATAATCTCATATCTCATCGATAATTGGGGCTCTCGCTATAAACTTTGAACTACATCCTGTCTTATCTCTTGCTTGTTTTCAATTGCTTGTATTGCCGGAACAAGTCACTTCAATGTTGTTTTAGCGAAACGGAGAGATTAGTATTCTCCAAAGTCCGGAACATTCTGCAGATTCCTCACATAGTCCACTGGCTAGATAATGGCTTTGCAACCCTCCCTAGAAAAAAATAAGCAAACAATGCCCAGCATTTGTTCCTCTCTTACGCCCATTTTTCTCTTGCTCTCTTCTTTGATGACAGTTGCTCAGAAGGAGAACTCTGTGATCCCCGTGGGAACTAAGGTCTTGTTTACAATTGGTGAAATGGACCCAGTTGGCGCTCATATTGCACCACTGCGGCCTGAGTCTGATATGGCTATACTTTTACTGGAGTGGGGGTTCTTGGGGTGGAGGTGGGGTGTTGAATAACAACCTTATGAGAGGAATGACATCGTTACATTTGATGCTCAAGATTTTTGTAAATGTTTCAGCGCACACTAGTAAGCAAATTAGAAGGATTGCGCTATCTGAAATCCATTGATCCATATTTTTAGCTCTTGGGGAGCCAAACAAAAGTCACTTGGTTAGAGGTAGAGGTTGCAGAAACTCCACTTGCAAACTGCACATGACTTGAACCTTGACTACCAAAGCTTTGCTCTGATTTTCTTCTGTCATGCATTTCATAGAATGTCTAACTCTTAAAGAATCTCCGGAAATGGCAAGAATTAGAAAAAAAGGGGGGCTGGGGACAACTTCAGGCCAATTCCAAACTCAATAACGCTTGCATTGACTGCCTTTGCGAAAAATGCAGTTTAATTTCAGCTTTCTGCCTTAAATCAAGGCTAAGCTATTATGAAGACAATCGGTATGTTTGTGCAAATGTGTTTGTTGGACCCTTTACAGTTCATGAGGGACTGCAGAGTCTGCCGTGTGCCGTAATGCAAGGCATATAATTTTAAAAGCATATAGCCCTGGAATTTACTCATAAGTTCCAGGAGTGGTGTCGCAAAGTGTGCTCATTGATTTTGAGATGGACCACAGTAATGAATAATAAAATGCAATTGGATTCAAGAGAATTTTGTGGTTTTTTTCCCCTTTTTTGGAAATCCTCGTTTTGATTTGGCTCATAAAAGTAGGAATTAGTAAGGAAAATGAGTAAACCAGCAAGTTGCAAAGATCCTTTTCCATCCATTCCAGAATGCGAAGTGATTTTGACATATTTGGGATTCGCGACATTACTGGACTGTATCGTCACATGGTGTTCCCGCACAGCTGTTTTGTAAAGCCGAATGAAATATTCATCTGGCGATCAGACCGGTAGTTGACTCTCAATAAAAAGGGAGGAAATGACCTGCGCTCATTTCCACCTAGTTATGTGACTAATCGAAGCTTCTGTGGAAATACAGAACATATTTTACAGCTTCATTTTCACCCTTGTTGAAATCACTCCGTTTAGGGGTGTGCCACCCTCCAATCTGTTGTGAAGCCAATTCCAATTATTGGTTATCGTTAAAATGAAACCTAACGAGGCCTGATTTTGATTCCTGCTTGTGCACAAGAGATGGTAAAAGCATGGACTGTAGTTGCACTCAGAGCCAGCACTTAATCATTAAGTAGCTGAACTGGGCTCCTTTATAGTGCTGCAGATTTATGGTTAAGATAGAAATTGGCCCAATTCAGTGTTACGCCGATGCAGAGATTTGGAAAAAAGAGGCTTAAGACATTGGTGTGTATGCTATGTGAGTGTTTCCCTTTCACCGGGAGGCTGTTGTTCAGCTTTATTAGCCCTGTGGAGAAATGTGCCTTTTAGTAATAACACAAGACCTTAAAGATATATACAACAGCATAAACTACTCCCCCGGGGGGGTTTCATGGTGGTGCTGTTACATTTGCCCAAACAACATCTAAACTCTTGCCTTTCCGGGATGTTTTTTCCAGCACTTTTGCACAACTTGGTCCTCAGTAGAAAGAATCTGTCTAAAACTAATTGATTTTCTTTTTCATCTGCACATTTTATTTGTTGTCATTGTAAGTAGTAAATACATATCATTGGTTAAAAAAGCAAAAGCCAAAATGTATTTGAAAACACCTCCTTACCTGAGCTGCATTCGGTTGTGTTAATTAGCTAAGTCACCGCCCTTTTTGAATCAACTTCTTACAGCACTATCTGGGCTGATATATGACTATTAATTTTCTTCTGTGCAAACACAATATAAAGTGTTCGATTGATAACCCCCGACCGTGCTTCTCACAACAGACAAATGAGAAGTTTCTATTATTCATGACGCCTTGCGGCGCACAGTCATTTCCCCATTGATATTTTTCCCCCGCGTGTTTGCAGGAACATGATTGTTATTTACAAGAGGGCTATCTTACTGACTGATTGATACTTTCCTCCCTTCAAAGTACTGACATTTTCGATTACTGCTGAAGAGAGATTCAGTTTGTTAATGTCATCAACTTATCGATGACACTATTTTAATTTTGCTGTTAGTTACTAACTTGTCTAATATTTCACCTTCGCTTGTTTTCTTCCGAACTTTCCTAACGTCTCCCCTTCGTTGTTTTTTCTGTTTCTCCTCCAGTGTGTCCCAGGCAATGTAAGCACGCTTGCACAGAAAAGGGCGAGTGCTGCCACAGTCAGTGCCTGGGCAGCTGCACCCAAGCCTACAGCGATACAGCGTGCTCCGCCTGCCTCCACTACTACCACGAAGGCCACTGCGTCCCTGACTGCCCATCCGACACTTATAAGTTCGAGGGCTGGCGCTGCATCACCGAGGACCTGTGCTCCCAAGTGCATCTGCCCAGCGATGTTCACTTTGTCATCCACGAGGGCGAATGCATGCCTGATTGCCCCTCTGGCTTTGCACGCAATGAAAGCAACCGGTAAGGACGCACGTCTTTGTTTCCGCTTTAGTTGGTGGTTGTTCAGAAACGGCATGCCCGGCCGGTGCCCCGCTGTGTGCTCCTTGAAATGCTCTTGTCACTCCTCAGGCAAACTTTTGCGCACTAATAGGGCCACTTTTGAGCTACTAATAAAAAAATTATTCTCACATTTTTAATGTTATCACTTCTAGTTACAAATGGTGTACCAATTTGTCAATTAAATTAAATGAATGGTCGTTTGTCTCTCTGTGTGCCCTATGGCTGAATAGCAACCAGTCTAGGGTGTAGTCTGCCTCAGCTGGGATAGGCTCCGGCAACCCCCGCAACCCTTACGAGGATGCGCTGTGCGGAAGATGAATAGATGAACGAATGAAAGGATTACCGGTGTATATATAGCGCAGCCCTCTTTGTGTCTCCATACAACTCCATTCTTGGTCACTCATCGAGCCCACCGCCCTTTTTCTACTATTTGCCTTTCCAGGATGTTGTGCATTGCCTGTAATGGGTTATGCGATAAGATCTGCACGACCTCCGTCATCGACTCTGTAAACGCTGCTCAGTCCCTGAAGGACTGCACCGTCATTGCTGGCAACCTGGACGTCAACATCCGCCATGGAAGTGAGTGTGGGGTGTTAGTTGCACGCTTAGGACGGCAGTGCAGACCTCCACCAAGGCCTTACTATTTATTGTATTATTTCATTAGTATGGTTTATATCATAGACTGGAGGTTAAACACATGGTTGCCTAATGCGGGATCCATATTAGGAATGGGTGTTACAGCAACAAATGTTTGTTTACCTAATATGACTTTTGTGTGCGGTGTCTGTGTGTGTGTGTATTTGGTCCCCAGATAACATAGCGTCTGAGCTGGAGAGCTTCATGGGTCTGATCCAAACAGTGACGGGCTATGTGAGGATTCGTCACTCCCACACACTTGGCTCGCTGTCCTTTCTCAAGAGTCTGCGTTACATCAACGGGGCGGAGCTTATAGATCAGTAGGGCCTGTTTGTGTATTTGTTTTTGCCTGTGGATTAAATTGACTAAATGTTGATGGATATTGTTAAAAAAATGGGCTACATATGAATTTGCGCATCTGGAACCGTGATGTGTCATTGCTCAAAGTTTATTAAATTTGCAGGTCACTTTGTGTGCGTCAATACGCCAAATGGAATGATAAAAATTGACTTTGATAAGGGGTATGACCAAATTTAGTCCTCAATCTCACAAGTGTCTTTTTCTCTCTGGTAGTGGTCAATGGGGTCATGGGAAAGTTGATCACCCCCTTCAGGTCATCCCTCATGGGATAAAGTTTCGGTCTGCGGAATGCCATCAAGGATGGCATGCATTCCTATCATTCATTGTACGGAGCAATGCAAGACTGTCATTTCTACATCAATACAATAACTGTTTATTGTCATAAATGTTAGTAATCTCTGCTGCAACCTGTAGGCCAAAAGGACTTTTTGAATTTATCCAAGCCGTATAAACAGATCGACCTAATTTTGATCCCAAAAAAGCAGTGACGAAATTGTGCAAAATTCTGGATGCTTATTGACAATTTATGTAGCCTAACCTCTTTGCGATGTTGCACTCTCGGTTTGGCTATTTATTTTATCTCTCGGCCACTGCTTTTGTTACAATTGAAAGATTCTACACACTTGAAAAACAGATTTTTGGGTTTAATGTCCAGATTGAATCACAGGGTTAGCAATAGAACCAAATAAATGTATAAGGATGTAAATAAAATAAACTTTATACCCAGCAATTGGAATCTGATGGCTATAGCCAATTAAAATGATTAGTCGAGGAGGCTTTTCGATAAGTAAGCATTGAAAAATGTTCATTTTGACCTGTTTTTTTTACCTACTTAATGGTTTCATTGTTTCTTTCATTAGGTTGTATTCCTTCTCTGCTATCAACAATCAGCACCTGCACGACCTGTGGGATTGGACTCAGCACAATCTAACCATCCGGGAAGGACGCCTTTCCTTCCGTCTGAATCCCAAACTCTGCATGTCTAAGATCCACACCATGTGGGAGAAAACGGGTGTCACTGCCAAGCCACAGGAGGGCGACTTCCGCAACAACGGCGAAAGAGCCAGCTGTGAGTGTCAGCTCATTGATCTATAGGTGGTCAATGAACGTTTTAGCTTGGGTGCTGATCACAGCTGTGATTGTTTCAGGTGAAAGCCACATCCTTAAGATCTTGTCTAACAGCACATCCAGCAACACCATCAGACTGACATGGGAGCGCTACCAGCCTCGGGATTACAAAGGCCTTATCAGCTTCATGGTCTACTACAAGGAGGCGTAAGTGCTCCGAAAGACGGCTTATAATGCTATATAATACATGAAAAGCTTTGCTACAAAAGCCAATTCTATGTTGGGACAACATGTGTTTAATCTTGCTCTGCCTAACTATGCCCGTTTTGCTGCCAATTGACAACCACAAGAAAAAAACAAACATTTTTTTTAAATTAAAATTTCTAAGTTGAGAATAGTAGCCATGATATTTGCACCATCAGTGTCACACATCCCTTTCTTTATTACTGCTCAGAATTTTGCAAGGGCTGCCTGGAAGTACGGAATGTTCCCCCCCCGAGCTTAAACGGCAAATACACATTTGTAAATAATGAACTAAGAACAGCGCTTTCAAAATGGATAGTGTCTGCAAACATAACCTAGAATTAGTTTTATTTTCGAATCGAGGAAGGAACAGATGTCATATGGGTCTATGTTTTTTGTGTTCCCTCTTCAGCCCTTCCCAGAACATAACCGAATTAGACGGTCAGGATGGCTGCGGCTCCAACAGCTGGCACATGGTGGACGTGGATCTTCCTCAGAATAATAACACTGACCCAAAAGTTGGAATTCACCACCTCAAGCCGTGGACCCAATATGCCATTTTCGTCAAGGCCATCACGCTGCGGGTTGAGGATAAACACATTCCCGGTGCAAAGAGTGATATCATATACATTCGAACACGCCCATCGCGTAAGTCCAAGTAACCACACGGACATTTACCACTATTTGATGCTATCCTTCTGGAGAAGTTCTTCCAATGCTAAGTGCATATGATAAATGAATTAAGTGTGGCTCATTTTCTCCGATTCGTCAGAGTGGTTGAACTGTACTAACCCCAACCCTAAACTAAACCCTTTATAACTCAAGTTATTCTGGAACCGAATGGTCAGTATAGTTCGATTCTAGGCGACGACTGCCTACTGTCAAAGTGTCTTTGGGCAAAGCACTGAACTCTAATTTGGCCCCGGTGAGTTGGCAGCGCCTTGCATGCATCATTAATGTATGAATATGTAGGTGGATGGGTGCTAATGCAAAACGTGTAGAGAAATGTACTATAAGAAATCTCCCTTTCCCATTATTTCTCTGATCTTGACAATGATCTTGTCCACCGCAGTGCCAACTGTGCCGAAAGATCCGCGTGCCTACGCTAACTCTTCCACCAAACTCCTGGTCAAGTGGTCGCCTCCCCTCTTTCCCAACGGCAATTTGACTTACTACCTAATCCGTTGGCAGCGGCAGCCGGAAGACCGGGAACTCTACTTGCACGACTACTGCTCTAAAGGTCAGTATAGATGCGTGACTGTATAACTCCAACTAGACCGGGGCACAGTTATAATTCAATTTGCTAGGGATTTAGTTCCACTGTACATGTTTTGATCTAAAGAAACAATTACAAATATTTCTCTTTTCTCTTCTAAACCAGAACTGAAGATCCCATTCCGGATCCCGGCGGCAGGATTTGCAGACATGGAGGAAATGACCAAGCCCACAAAGTCAGACCTGTCGGGTACAAAGAAGGGTCCTTGTTGTCCTTGCCCCAAGACGCCCGAGGAAAAGGACCGAGAGAAGGATGACCGTGTCTTCTTGAAGTTGTTTGAGAACTTCCTTCACAATGCCATCTTTCTGCAGAGGTATAGTTACACAACTCCTTTTGGATGTACGGATCTATCAGTGCCCAGCCTCAACTAGACTGCAGTGGGTTACATTTATCAGATAAGGCAGCATGCTAAGTAGGTCCAGCACCCCCAACACTTTATATGTTTGTTGCCACGACAACCACTGGCCTATAGACATGACAGGCAGCAATTTGGGATGTTACACAACCAAAAGGGGCGACAGTGAGGCGCTTATGCAGTCGGAAGCGTCAGCTTTGGCTTCTTGCATTTAGGTTTGTGTAGCTTCTTTTGTTCTGCCCTAACAGCCACTGACATCTGTGTCCTGTTAAACTTTGCTGGTGACCGCGTTATGCGCCGTTTCAAAGGGTTCCACTCTCACATTCTTTAGATAGACTTCCACAAACAATGCAAGTGTCTGTAAATGGCCTCAATCCATCGCAGCCATACAATTGTCAGTTTATCCGATGAAGACTGAGTAGTTTTCTTATAAATCAATATCGTTAGTGATGCCACTGTGCCGCCAAAGATCATTCAAGTCTTGTCTTTTTTCTTTTTTTAGCACTCTCTTCTCTTCTCATGTGGTGTTGGATTGATGTAGCTTAATGAAAACAGAAATGATAAAATCTTACATATGGCTTCTTGTTCTAACTGAACTCAGATCCTCTTAATCTGTCAGGCTGTTTGGATTTGTTAAAGTAGGGAAATTCACTTTAGGGAAACCCAAAGGTTGCAGGAATTTTTTCCATCCAATTGCTTCCGTTCATATTTTAACATTTAAATGTTTTTTTGTTGTTTCTATATGTTAATTTTTTTTTCACTCTTTGGCACCCATTGATGTTGATTTTGGTTGCCATCATTTAAAGTGAAATGGATTGGTTTGTTGAAAAACTCGTAGGGTGCATTTACTTAAACAGTATCGGGATTCATTGCCGTCATCGACAATCGTTCAGTTTTCCTCTTAGGTCAACTTCATGCGCCTGTCTTTTGGCATTAAATCATTATTTCCCCTGCTGGGCCCAAAACGGGGCCAAAAAACTTTACATCTGGATTGCTAAAGAATGGAGAAAGAGACCCACTGCAAAGTCTAGTGAACTTTACAAGACAAACATCAAGTTGGAAAAAGAGACAAAAATGTCGGCTGTATGCAAGCGAGGCTCATGGCTAATAATTTGTGCCCTGTTCCACAGAGTGTGTCGTCACGGCTTTCCTCCTAAGGATTCCATTACGTAAAGGTTGCTCTTTTTTTAGCGGGCCAGGTCACGACACGGGCTGAAGTATGTCACTTAACTGGAAGGTCAGGCGGCAGTCAGCTGAGAACTCGCTCATGATAACCCGACACTATTAAAAAGACTCTGCATCCTTCATCGCAGACTAAATTACAGTAGTCCATTTGCATACTATATACATCACAACTGTGTTATATTTGTAGTGACTTTTTCTCGATTGTATCACACCAGTTATAACTGCCAGTCAGGAATGTTAGCGTGTGTGTGAGACTACTCTCTCCCAGGCATCAATCCTCCTCTTGTCTCTTCAAATACCTATCATGTTGCACTTGACTCAGTCATATTGCTATTGCCAATTAAAAATCTCCAAATAGACTAGAGGTCTTCTAGCAGTTAACACATTTTCCTCATGGTGGTGATGTTCAAGGTTGGAATAGGAGCCTGCCTTGTTTCGGTGTTTTTTTCCCCTCAGGGTCTTCATATTTCTCCTACATTTTAAAATGTGTTAGCGTCATCAAAGACTGTGAATTGGTCATGTTTGACCATTGGTGCATTCTGGGATGTTCATGTCAAAATACCTGAAATTAGCCCTAAATGGCAGGTTCAAACTAGAATGTTTTTCTCCCTATTTAATCTGAGCCACGCCTCTTTGAAACGTTTAGTGTCAGTTTCATGTCACTCCGAAAAATCGTTTTTGTGGGATTATTTTTAATATCCATCCACACATTATTAATACTGAGGTTTGTGAGGTCATATCCCCCCAAAACATTTTCACCTGCATCCACCCTCTTTGAAAATATATATTTTTTTAAGTTAAAGCTTTAGCCCAACCAATCTTGAAATCATTAATATTGACAGCAGTAGTATATAAAAAAAGTTTCATTTGTGGTTTTTACATGGATGTTAAATAGCCTAAATTTCTTGTCCAAGATGTCTGTAATAGCCACGTCAAATTTTTCATTGCTGGGATCCAAATAGCTTTCCGCAAATGGTTAGAAATAAGTCTTGTTTTTTCTCCCCTCGGAGCAAGTAATTCGGAGCCAAATGGCATTCGGCGTTCACAGGTAACTGCTAGCTCGGGGCTATCCTGCCGTCAGCACCTGTCTACCCTGGGTAACGACAGCCTCCGGCTTCTGGCAGTTCAATGCTGCAAGCCTGAATCCACTCGGCTGTCGTCTCCTTTCAGCCGCTTCCAATTTGTCATTATGATTCAATATCATTCGTGTTTTGTTCCCCTCAGTCGTACTACCAAATAATCTGTCTGCCTCGCTATGATCCGTCTGACCTCATCCAGCTCCATTGCTCCACAGGGAGTTGTATGCAGCATCTGGACAAATGGCACACACATACACAAACACGCACATAGAGTCATGCAAGCATGTCCTGTGGGATATTTAAGCTTTTATTAAAACGCTCCAAGCGGGCAATTATGATTACTTGTAATTTGATTTTGTGGCCTTGTCACTTGCAGTAATTTTTTTTTTAAATTTTTATGACAGTTGATTGTGACCACCCTGAAATGAAAAATGTTTACCACCCAAAAGAGCGTGTACTGTACATTGCAGATTAAAGTCACGAGGTATATTGTATTGAGATAAAAATCAATTATTAACGATCAGTTTCATGACATGAACAATTTTTCAATACGAAGATAAGACATTGCATATTGTCAAACCCATTTCATTTGTATATTTTTGACATAATTCATAACATTACAGCAATAAAGCTGTGTTTTCAAAGTATAAGTTAGATATTTTCATGATAGAAGACAGAATCCTCCAAAATACACATATAATGTTTAAAAATGTCTTAAATAGTTGACTACTCCTTTAAAATTAAGACATAAATGTCCTGTTACAATTTTGAGTCTCACTTCCAGTCAGCATGAAGTCTTCTGTTTTCCAGACCTCAAGATCGTCGTCGTCGGGACCTTTTTGGCCTGGCGAATGGCACTGCCTTGCAAGAGGGCATTGGCAGGGTCAACGCCACACTTGACCCGGGCGTTAACAGCACAGATGGGGTCCCGCCAATTGTGGAATATCCCTTTTCTGAGGACAAGAGTACCTCAGATGTCTTAGAGATCCCCAACTTGATTCCCTTCACTGTCTACCACATCGACATTCATGCTTGCAATGAAGAGTTGGGCCACTGTAGCGTTGGCGCCTTTGTCTTTGCCAGGACCAAACCCGCAGGTAGAACTGTAAGGGATTGTAAAAACCAAATTTGTCACGCTCACACGTTTTTTTTTTCCAACTAGACAAAGCGGACGATATACCTGGGAAAGTGCTCTTTGAGAGAAGCGACAAGATGGAAGGTTGCGCACTGCTGCGTTGGCCCGAGCCCATCATGCCCAACGGCCTCATCTTGATGTACGAGATCAAGTACCGTTTGGGGGCCGAGGTGAGTCACAAGCATTGGTGGATAGAGTAGCCACCAAATTGTAAAAGTGCAAAATATTCACAAATTATTAGCGTCATTGAGAAAGTAAGTCACATTCAGTCAATGTTTGATGCGAAAAATGCATGTTATAGTATGCGAAGTATGCTACTCGAAAGGCCCCTCTGTATATCGCATTTCCTGGACATCCTTCAAATAGTTTTTCTGTGTTTCAGCCTGAGAAGCATGAGTGTGTGTCTCGCGAGCAATACCGCAAGCATCGAGGGGCTCGACTCACCAACCTGGGATCGGGGAACTACTCTGCCAGCGTTCGAGCCACATCTCTGGCTGGAAATGGCTCCTGGACAGAGAGCATGTACTTCTACGTGCCTCCGCCAAAAAGTAAATATAATGCCGTGAAATGAGAAGAGTGGGCGGTTCCATTTGCGCTGATCTTTCTTATGTCCTCTTAGGAGACGACGCACTCACTCTCTATTTGGTCGTCATTATTCCCATCATCGTTACTCTCTTCATCGCCGGACTCACAATCATTCTCTTCTTTGTTAACAAAAAGAGGTTAGTCAATCAATCAAATACAGCATCTTAATCGCTGGGTGCGCACCCAACCAAATACTGAAATGTCGATACCGGCGCCCGATATGGCTATCTTTGAAGTATGGGACAGTATCGGATTTTAACTTCTGACTTCTAACTTCGGATGTCTGGCCGATTCCCTCCGCATTTTAACTTGGCTGTATTCTGCTCTGACAGGAATAGTGACCGACTAGGGAACGGAGTCCTGTACGCCTCAGTCAATCCAGAGTACTTCAGCGCTGCAGAGAGTAAGACCTGTTGCAAACAACTAAGTTCTTCTCATATTGTGTACATGGTTCTGAACTGCTCCTACGGTGTGACAGTGTACGTCCCGGATGAGTGGGAGGTGGCAAGGGAGAAGATCACCATGCACCGGGAGCTGGGCCAAGGATCTTTTGGCATGGTGTACGACGGCATCGCCAAGGGAGTGGTTAAGGACGAGCCCGAAACGCGAGTGGCCATCAAAACGGTCAACGAGTCGGCCAGTATGAAGGAGCGCATCGAATTTCTGAATGAAGCGTCTGTCATGAAGGAATTCAACTGCCATCATGTGGTAAGCGCTCGAGGGGGGGAAAAAGCCCCCCAATACGCCTGACGAAAATGCGAATGAATCATTGTGGCGCGACTATAAATAAATGTGACATCAACCCCCCAAGTCTCAAGATGCTTTAGAGTTCAACAGGTTAGGAGAGCTCCAGTTTTTACTGCTTGAGGCGAGGTTCAGCCTCCTGAAAATGCAGCCCTTAATCAGCGTGATCCCATCTCATCAGCTAGGCTAAGGATTTTTTTTTTTACATGGATGGAAAGATTCTATTGCAACTCTTTTAGAATACTTGCGTCTTAAGGAAAAAGTCACAAGGAATCAGACCACGTTGGTGTGTGGATTACTGTTTTTAAGCAATGTGAAGGAGGGTATAATTAACGTTTGGTTATCCCTAATTTGGCACCAGGTATGATTGGCTTTAGACAGGAAGTCAGGCTCCACTGGAATTTACCTCAAGTCAACCCTGATTTATCGCCGTCAACCGTACACTTGATGCTCTCCATTCTATATTGCTCACCACTGAATCACATTGCCAGTAACACATTCGCAGCGGTGGGAAATCAAGGGGCTCCAGTTAAGAAACCTACAGTACAGTGCACACACATTCCACTTAGAAAGTTGGAGCCAAGATTTGAACAATGATCTTTTGATTGTGAGGCAGAAGTGCAAACCACGGGCAAATAAATCTTAACCCAATTCCAACCCTGAAATTTAAAGGGTACTCATTAACGTATGGACTTTTTTCCCAGTCTGCAACCGAGAGATTGAAATCTGTGTAATTGAGAAATCTTACCGCCCGTATCTCTTCATGAGCTGGTTCTAAGATCCCAGTGTTTCTAATATGGAACAAAGAGATAAAAGAGAAAATCATCTTCAAATCACCCCCGAACACTTGCCCTTACCTTAACCCTTCAGTGTTTTCCATCTGGAATATCAGATCTCCTGTCCCACTGTGTCTTTCACTTTTCACTTCACCTCGGTGCCAGGTTTCGTCCCTCTCTAAATCTCCTACAGAATGTATTCTTCGCTGAGGGAACATCTGTCGAGGTTTACATCAGTGGCACGGCAGTAGTTCTTATTCTACTGGGTAAATAATCAGAAACATGACAGGAAAAAAGGCGGAAAATGTGGAAAACATAAATGTGAATGGATTAAAGAAACAACAAGGAATGAGTTGGATTAAGCTCTGTAAAATTTTGGGTCTGCTTTAATTCAATTAGCACTGAGGGGCTTGAACTTGTGATGGCAAATGCGCAGTCAAATTTCAACTGTATCAGAAAATTCTATTGTGAAATATACTGCCCAGGCCAATAAGGTTTGGTCTTAGCCCAGGGCCATGGATTTTGCAAAAGCTATAATTAACCGTAAAACCGCTCAAATAAACCAAGAACGAAAACTCGAAAAATTTTGAAGTGGCAATCTATGAGCCGTGAAATTAATCCGTATGTCGTGCTTGCTCTAGGTGAGACTTCTGGGCGTGGTCTCCCAGGGACAACCTACATTGGTGATTATGGAACTGATGACCAGTGGGGATCTGAAGAGCCACCTGCGTTCTCTCCGCAAAGAAGTATAGTTTGTTTAAAAAAATTGATTATCTTTTGTTTATTGTACGGTGTAAACCACTCTTGACCTTTTTGTTTTCTCCTGCAGAACACTAGTGCCCAGGTCCTTCCCCCACTCAAGAAGATGATTCAGATGACGGGGGAGATCGCTGACGGCATGGCGTACCTAAATGCCAACAAATTTGTCCACAGAGACCTGGCGGCCAGAAACTGCATGGTGTCCGAAGACTTTACCGTAAAGATTGGAGGTGTGTGAGGTTTTAGAGCGGTCCTTTTAAAAGAAATACTCGGAGTGAGTTTCTTTGGTAGTACTGAATGGGTGAGCTTCATTGCCCACCCTCCTCTTTTTCTGCAGATTTTGGCATGACCAGAGATATTTACGAGACAGATTACTACCGAAAAGGAGGAAAAGGCCTGTTGCCTGTTCGCTGGATGTCACCCGAGTCGCTGAAAGATGGCGTGTTTACTACCATGTCTGATGTCTGGTAAGAGAAAACACTGTTGAATACATTAAACTCATTCATGGCCATTTGAACTGGGAGGGCTGGCGATGATCGATTACTGACAGCATGGGAGTGGATGACAATTTATTGACTCAGTCACAAGTGCATACTTAATCTGTTTGGTGCCCCCCGACTTTACAGCTATTTTGAAAATGTTCATCATTTAAAATTAACCAATTGACAACAACATGCATTTAAGGACCTAATTTTAAAGGACAAAAAATGACACCTTGATTGTTTTTTTTAATCATACACCCTGGATGAGTCATTGCACAAGGTTATATATTATTGCAAAACGTTAGGACAAAGTTGCTTTTCGGTGGCACGACTGACTGAATTTCTTTTTAAAAAATGAGGGTGTCTTCATAAAATCAATTTATGGGAATATTTAAGATTAACACACTCTGGCCCTGCATGCTGAAAATCACATCTCTTTTCACCAACTTTAAATCCCAATTTCTATGAACAACAACATGTTTTGAGAGAAGTAAATGTATTTGCAAACTTTTTTCTCCCAACTCCAAGTGTCCCATGTGTCAGCCTGTAAGAATGGCCTTAAGTTTCTCCAGATGTTTCCCCCAAAACGAGCGTGATTCTGCCCCAGCACAGATTCTCCTTTCACATGCCCGTTTGATGTCGCGCATTGCGCAAAGTTTGTCGCGACGACCTGGTAACGTGGCCAACTATCTACTTTTGAGTGTCTCTGTTGGGCCAGTTGGTGAAAACATGAGCAAATACTGCGGTCGATGCCAGTCATGGTAAAAATTTCTAAATCGTTGAACGGTCTGCAGAGAGAACCTTGGTGACGTTTACCAGCGCTGTACGAACTAACTCTTGTCCTTCGATGGTAAAGCCAACATTAGACGCAACACTGCCAGCTGTCACACTGACTTCATCGTAGTACATTATAAATAGTCAATGGCTGGCAGTGTAGTTGACCTTTTGTACATTTTTTTTTATTTTATTGATTCTAAACCAAAACGTTTTTACATTTTTTATTTATTATTATTCTGATGAATTGTTTGCCTTGTAAAGCATCATGAAGAAATCCCTGCTTCCTTTACTTCTAGATCAGGGGTGTCAGACTCGGGTTGGTTCGCGGGCCGCTTTAACGTGAACTTGATTTCACGTGGGCTGGACCATTTTAGATATAATATTTAGATTTTTTTTAATAAATGGATTAAAAGAACTGGATTAAAAGCCCTGAATATTCAGTTTTTTTATAGATCTAAAACAATGTTTATTGTAGCTTTTTTTATATATATTTTTAGATTTTACAAAATGATTTTTGAACTAAAAACACAGAAAAAATGATTGAAAAACTACACTTATTGATTTAAAAGGGGGAAAATCAGGAAATGTAATAAACATCTATAGTCTTCATTTTAATTTGATCCTAAAACTGAAAGTCTGCACTCATGATTTACTTTCCTGTGCCACACAAAATGATGCGGCGGGCCAGGTTTGGCCCCCGGGCTGCCACTTTGACACATGTGTTCTAGATAGTTCAATTTCTACATGTAAATGTATTCTTTTTGGTGAACAGGTCATTTGGTGTAGTTCTGTGGGAAATTGCCACCTTGGCAGAGCAGCCCTACCAAGGCATGTCCAATGAACAAGTCCTGCGCTTTGTCATGGAGGGAGGGCTTCTGGACAAGCCGGACATTTGTCCCGACATGCTGTGAGTATTTTATTATTATTATTATTTTTAATACTTCACTGGTTAATGTTGCCTTTACAAAGTTTTTTTTTTAATTAACTCCCTGGCTGCAGGTCAATTGACGTTGTTAGATCTCCAATCCATTTAAATTTACATTTATCGGTGTCAATGGCAAGCAAGCATGATCATTTGTGAATATGTAAAGGATATGAAAATGTCTTTGAGACTGTATGAGTTGATTATTGGTTCTTCCAGATACAAAAAAACCCAAAATCAATTATATTTTTAGTAAAGTGTAAACTACTACAAATGTTCACCTGACAAAATATTTAACTCCCCAAATTCTGCCCCCAGGGTGCGCAAAGCCCAGTTTGGAAATCATGTGTGGAGTGTCACCCACCCTTGATGCTTTTTTGATATTGTGCCTATTTTAAATTGTGGTTATGTTGCTAAGCGGTCATGTGGTGCGTGCTTGCGAAGAACAGACGTGGGATTGGCGTCACAGTTTAAAAGTGTCTCATTGACGACGACGCTCCGCCAGGCCAGCCTGGGGCCAGACGAGAGGGACTCCCCCCAAACCTCACGCCAGTCATTCCTGTTATTTGCCAATTAATTCATCATTTAATGGGTGACAAAATATTTGGGCTCCGGGACTTCTTTCAGTCATAATTTTTGACTCATCTAATCATCACGCCACTAAAATTCCATCTTTAGAAAAATAGTTGAAATATTCTAGAACAAATTCCATTTTTCTGATTTATTCAAGAAAAGAAGGCATAAAGCTGTTAGCAAAAATGTATGACATAAAACATATTTTATCAAGTGGGGAAAAAAGAAACTACTAATCAAGGCTTTATAATGCATACCTGTCAACCTCTGCCGATAACTGCCCTTATAAATGATTATGATTCTCCCCTTACAAACCCCCCAAAAACCTTACAAACACCGTACGAGTTGTACGGTGTTTGTAAGGTTCATAATCATTTATAAGGGCAGTTATCGGCAGAGGTTGACAGGTATGATAATGCAACATAAAAACATTGCTCGGTCAATTTTGCTTGATGGCAGAGATAGCTTTGGTTACGAAATCCACCTTTAGATTTCTGTCCTCCTCCATTAGATGACTGACCGCAAGTGGAAGAAGAAAGAAAGAAGGGAGGGGAAACAGGGGCTAATGTTGTGCCGACATAAACTTTTGGTTTCTATGGCACCGTGACTCTGTTGTACTGATTACAGCAGTGTGTGGATTGTGTTAAAGAGGTGGTGTGCTGGGGGTGTGCGCGACAATGGAACTCTGTAAAAATATTGACTTTCAAAAGTAAATCAAAAAAAGACATTTAAAAAAATTACGATTTGAAACAGTTTGCAGTACACTTGTTGGAAGCAAGAAAAACTCCTCCTCCAGACCCGGAAGGTTTGGAACAAAGAGTGGGGAGCTTTGAATTTTCCACCACGTGGGTTTTTTGTCAGGATGGGTTGCTCGGGGTTCCCGGCTCACAAGGACGTGCCAAACGGGACTCATATTAAAATGATTTATGACGGAGAATCCCATCATCACTCACTAAAATAAATTATTACGGGCACTGGGGCACATCCAGTGTGCTGAAACTGGCGCCGCGCAGATGTTTTTGTGATGCATAACTGCAACTGAATTCATAAACTAGCCACGTTTTAAGATACTTGATATTTATAGGAGGGAAATGAAATGAGTTATTAGTGCCTTAATCAAGTATGTTAAATTTCCACCTTCATATTTTGGTTCCAAGGAGATGTTTAGAATGTTCTAGAATCCAAATGATTTCCCCAGGTTTGACTCATATTTTCAATATTGTTTAAAAAAGCATTTCTCATTGCGGTCTATAATTATCATCAGCATCTCAAACAGCAGTTGATCACTGTCCTGAATAAAATTCAGCCAATTATTATTTTCGACAGAAATTGAACAAAAACAAATTGAAAAAAAACATTGGACAAAAAGTGGTACAATTAATTTGCGTCTATTGCTGTCACTCTTTTTGGTTGTTTTTGTTCTTCTTCTTCAAAGCTATTACATTTATATCAATTAAATTATTATTTGTATAAGAATTATTTATATAATGTCGTCATTACTAATGGCTATTTTTAATGTTTTAACGGATGATGTGTAGTACTGTATGTGACACTATGATGACTACTTTGGTCTGTGCTTCCACCTGCAGGCAGTAAAGAGAAACGTTCGATTCATTTGCTCAGACGTCCATGTATACAGTATACATTTTCAAATGTTATTCCTTCTGAGCCATACTACGAATTTAAAAGTCATAATACATACATGTAAACGAGTGCCTTTTTTTGTAATTTCACCACTTTTAAAGTGGAAACAACTGAATATTTTTTTAAATATTCTTATGCTGTTGCTAATCAATGAGAGGGTGCAATCCAGAAGAGTCTACTGCAAAAAAATGAAGATTAAAGCAAAAAAAATGAAGATTAAAGCAGTTCTAAACGTAATATCTCAGTTCTGTCAACAGCGATTTCCATATTTTAGCTCACAGGTTAGCAAAGAGCCAGATGCACCCATCAAAAGAGCCACATGTGGCTCCCGAGCCACAGGTTCCCTACCCCTGATATATACTGTTTTTTTGTGGTTTTGAAGTAAGAATAAATTGTCATTTTTTTTCCTTTTGATGACACAAATGAAGTTGTACATTCGCTATAATGTAATCGGACCTGTGGTCGATGTGCGCAGGTTTGAGCTGATGCGGATGTGCTGGCAATACAACCCCAAGATGCGTCCCTCCTTCTTGGATATCATCAGCAGCATCAAGGAAGACCTGGAGCCCCCTTTCCAGGAAGTCAGCTTCTTCTACAGCGAGGAGAACAAGCCGCCAGACACCGAGGAGCTGGACATGGAAGTGGAGAACATGGAGAACATTCCGCTAGACCCCGCGGCCACCATTCAGCCCTCCGGGGCCGCCCCGTTGGCGGGCACACCGCCGCCCGCTTCGACACAGCCGTCACCCCCTGCCGCTCCTTTTATGAAACCCGGCTCACCTACGGCGGGGCCCTCGGACAGCAAGCGCACGGGCCACGTAGCGGCCAACGGGCCGGTGGTGCTGCTCAGGCCCAACTTTGACGAGCTGCAGCCCTACGCACACATGAACGGCGGCAGAAAGAATGAGAGGGCGCTCCCCTTGCCCCAGTCTTCGGCCTGCTAGTATCGCTCCTCCCTTCATCCCCGGTCCTCCTATACAGGGTAACCCAAATTTCTCAGACGAGAGAGAAAGAGAGAGAGAGATTTGGTGTCTTTGTTATGTCACTCCTTCAAGAAGGAAATCAGAAGACTTCAAAAGACCCAAGAACATTTTTTTTAACCATATCTGCCAGTAAAGGTCAACAGAAGAGCACTTTTTCCCCTGAGAGAGGATGTTGTGGAGTGTGTATTTATAAATAATTCTCTCTATTGTAACATTTCTTTTTATATAACTTTTCAAATCAATGGACTCTTGTTGGAGGAAAAAACTGAAGAGAATGTGTTGTCTCTAAAAGAAAATGATAACACTAAGTTGCCAAATGGAGGCTGTGCTTCAGAGTCAAGTGCATGATGGCAGGAGTCATGGTGAAAAATGAAGTGAACTACAATATCCCTAAGATAAAGCAATTAATGTCAAAAGTTTCATCGAGCACCAAACAAATGCTTTATCTTTTTGGGTGTGTCTAACTTTGTCATATGTCATGCGAAAAGAAGAGTTTCTAAGATTTTTTTTCTTAAAGAGAGTTGCCAGTGTCTTATACACTTTTCCATCTGTCTTTCAAATCAGCCTGTTTGTATGGGGGAGTCTTGGGTCATGCAAAGGAACTGTACTGTTTTCATTATCATACTGACCTGTGGTAGAGCCTCCCCGCAGACCCCCAAAAAAGTAGCACAGACTCCCAAGTGCAGTAAAAGCAAGAATTTCTTTACATTCGTGGAAGCAGGACTTCATTGCCAAACATTTCAAATGTCACTTTCTAATGTATTGGGCCCTTGGGTATGTGACATATGTGATGAACACATTGTTCAAGTCCTTTAAAGTCTTAATTTGTGTAAAAAAAAGGTTGGATATTTCATTTTATCATTGGCAGTTTTCATAAAGTCCAGTCCTATATGAATGAAATTTGACAATTATTGGGTATTTTTTAACATTTACTTGCCTTTTTTTGCTATTGTTTTGAATGATTAAAAAAACCTTTTCATTCACACCTTGTGTGTAATTATCCCCCCAAAATTGGATCCATATACACATATATTTATATTTTAATATTATTTCCTTGCATGTAAACTTCTGAAGCACAGTCTCAGTCTGACACATCCAAACAACCACAACATTTAGGGGTATTTTATCAGTTTTACAGAATTTGATCGTCTCTGAATGTTCTGAACTCCTGTTTTTGAAGAAAAATGGCGGAATTTTGTTTTTGAATGTTTTCTACATCGAAAACTCTTTGTGGGTGACTCAATCGCACCGCTGCAATCAATTCTTAACGCAGTTGCTGCAATTGACGGTTATAGACGCCCAATCCATTTTAACTGGAAGAGAGCAACTTATCACGGTCAGCCCTCCCAGTCAAAATGAATTGAATCTCTATCCCTACTGATGGCGGTCAATGTGAAAACCCCCATTTTTAGACTTCATGTCCCAGCATGCACTTGACCCTACGGACGAAGTGCATGTTGAAGGCCTACAAACGTCATTTGTTTGTCACCTTTTTACATTTCTAATTAGTGTTTCTTTGTGTATGTCAGCGTATGTGTGTGTGTACATGACAAAGCTGCTATTTATTCTCTATTTCTTTTAAGTCCTTCAGGTTTGCTATTTTATGCTCGTCACTACTTTCTTACCTATAAAATCTATTAGAAATATATGATAAAATGACAAAAAAAGGATTTTAGTTATCAAATGTGTTTTTAGACATGTCTTTACTTGTTGGATGTCTTTATTATTATTATTATTATTATTATTATGAGAAACGGACACCTTGGCTCTAAAGAGCCTTCTTCTGCTCCCTTTTTTGGAACTTTTTGTGGTCTAGCACTGCACCTCTGGGTGCAACTCAATCTCAGGTCAAAGTTTGAAAAAAGGCTTTTTCACCTTCTTTTCTCCACACGTTCTCTTTATGCTCTCCTATGATTTTCTTCTCTTCTCTCTGTGCCTCCTTTTTTAGCCACATTAACCAAATGTTTGCTTTTAAAACCCAGTCAAAGCAATGTATGGCTAACTGGGTCTTGTTGTTTGCCTTAATCATGTTTCTCACTTTTGCCCGTTTTTTTTTTTTTTTTTTTTTTCCTGAGTGTGGGTTAGGGTTAGGGTTTTTTAATTTTTAATTTTGGGTGGCGACGTTAATTCAGTGCCACACAGCCCCGCCGACCCCGTTTAGGTGTTATTATTTACGTCTCAAACCAAATAAAGAATGTCTTCAAGAGCGGAAGTTTTTTTTTTTAATTATTATTATTATTATTATTATTATTATTGCTATGGGTGAGAATAATAAGGTCTTAAAATATAGGCTAAGAGTAATTTTGAAGGATTTTCCAGCTTATTTTATTTTGGAAATGTTCTTTTTTCCCTTTAGACGTGGTATTTATTTGACATTTTGTTTTCTTCAAATGTTATCAGTTTAAATCACTGTATAAATGCCCCAATAATTGAATATAAAGATGCATTTTTCAAAAAAATACATTGTTGTTGACATTTTTCCCCCACTCTTTTCAACACATCTTTGTTGGCTTCTTTCACGTACCACTTATTAAAATAATTGTATTGAACATTCACAGGCATCGATCGACATGTACTTTTGATGAACCACTAGATGGCGCCATTTCCCTCTGCACAATGTAGAAAACGACCGACGTATCCAAGTGCCTCCAGTGAATTCCATCACCCATTTTAAGGTACCATTATCTCTGTTTCGCCCAAGTAATTTGTGTTATCTGATTGTCTGGTTTCCTGACCCAGACGTCCTGTGTTCCTTTAATAGGTTCCTGCTGCACCTCCTCCCAGTGCCACTTTTGTAAACCAAGCAAACGTTGAAGTGAATAGTGAGATTTTCGACAGCTCGTGAATGCAGCGTAGCATCCGCCAGCCAGAGCCTCTCCTTTAGGCAGGGCGATTCTCGGAGGCTGGACACGCCCATCCCAGTGCACTTGTCAAAGGGTTAGCGAACACAGGTGACGTCACACTTGCGTGCAAGGACACCCGTTGAAGAGAGCTCTCGGACTGCAAACATTTCTTCTTCACCCCCCCTCCAACATTTTTTGCCGTCGCAATGTTGCCTTCGAGAAGAACTTTTCAGGCCGACAAGCAGCAACTGCAGCAGCTCAACGGCCGGCTGGCTCAGTACCTCTCCAGGACGCAGCAACTGGAGCGAGAGAATGCTCACCTCCTGGCCGAGATCAAGCAGCTCAGGCAAGCCCAGGTGGCGGAGAGGGAGCCGCGATACAAGGCCGAAGTGCGTGAGATGAGGCGAGCGATGGAGAGGGTGGCGCTGGAGAAGTCCCGCGCCGAGATGGAGCGCCAGAGGCTGTGCTTGGAGTTGGAGGATGTGCGCTCGCTGTGCCATCAGCAAAGCGACGCGTGCCGGAACATCGGCGGAGAGCTGCATGGCCGCGAGAAGGAGCTCCGGGCGGCCCAGCACAACAACGGCTTACTCCAGCAGCGTCTGCTGGAGCTCCAGCGTGAGTACGCCTTCTTGGAGGAGACGCACCGTCAGCAGATGGCACAGCTCAGACGGAAAGCGGACTCACAGGTCAGTGGTAGGGAAGGATTGGATTGGATAACTTTATTCATCCCGTATTCGGGAAATTTCATTGTGACAGTAGCAAGAAAAGGCATAGTCATAAGTTAGACAGTACAGTTAAAGGCCGCAGAACAAAAAAGCAAAAGCAAAAAGCACAAAGTACAAAGCAAATCAAAGGCACACTGTGTTACTGTTAGCCCACTTTACTTGAGTATATTCATTTGTACCAGCAGTGAAAGAGACAGTATTTATTGTACGCACAGTGTTTTGGCTCGTGCGAATGGCTCTCTGTGGCGACCCCTGATGATCGAAATTGACCACGACGACAACTTGAAAAGTGTGTTTATTTTAAATCAATTATGTTCACTCAGATTTGAAATGTTAACAGTGACACTGTTAACATTTCAAATCTGCACAGTACAACGTTGTCTTACATGTTATATTCTTGAGACAAGCTTAAAGTACAATTCACCATTATACCAAAAAATGGGGAAAAAACAGTGCATAAAAGACTTAAGTTTCCAGCGTGTAAATAACGTTTTCCACCTGTTTCCCAGGGGAACTTTCAGGTGGTCACACAAAGTTACGGTGGACCTCCTGCAGCCTCTGTTGAGGAGGTGCAAGAGTACGCCCGCGGGATGTCCGATGGCTGGGTGCGGACCATTGAGATGTACCAACAAAAGGTGGAGGATATGGAGCAGGCCATCCAGGAAGACCATGCCATGCTGGGCGACCTGCAAAGGGAGAAGATGCTGCAAACCACTGAGTTGGACAGATTACGCACAGATGCAGAGAAACAAGGGCAGCTTCAAATGCGTCTGGAAGAGCAACTGATGCACCTGCAGGAGAAATTCAGTCAGGATGAGGGCGAGTATCAGGTGAGATCATTACATAAGGTAAATCTAGACAAACTAGTAAGAAAGCTAAAAATCACAATATGTACAGTAAAAAAAATTGTTGAAGAATCACTGAAGCAGGTCTAAATGTTCCTCATTCAGTGGAGGAGTTCACACAGTTATTCTGAAATGTATGTTTCCTGATTCCCCTGGCAGTTGTCAAAACCGTGTAGTACTCGTATTTGTTTCATCATGGCATTTAATCCTTAAATCTCGGAGACAGCTTGAGGGCTTGTCCCCTCGCCGGCCATTTAAGCCAATTAGTTGTCAGACCGAAAAATCCCTATGAGGTAGGCTCTTGAAGATAAAGCCCTACAAGCAGGGCAATCAAAAGACAACAACAATAAATCAGCAAAATGCCTTCGGCCATGTAAAAAAAAAAAGGAAATTGTTAATAAGACTCAAATCTTAGTAGCGAAATTTGAAAAAAAATCAATTCGATTTTGTTAGTATTTCTGTTTGTAGCAGCAGAAAAATCACACGCGCATGCATACAAGTCAACTAAATTTAATCCTGCAGTTTGACCTTAGATCTTTGCTTGTGTTTCTCTGCCCAGATGATTATCAACCAGCTGGAACATGAAAGAACTGCCATGGCCGAGTCAATTACGCAGAGGATGCAGGACCATCAGCATCTGTTGAAGGTCAAGATGGACCTAGGCATGGAGGTGGCAGCCTACAGGTGACAAACCCTGATAATAACTCTGTCAGGGAAGACTTTTTTGATAACATGTGAAAAACTGTAGGTGTTATTGTACATGAAGCATAGAAGCCAAAAAGGATAAATGTTTTTCCAAATTCTGGTATTGATGCCATCAATACATTGTCTCTATGTAGATACTCCATTCATTCTGTCACCTTAACCATGCAAATGGCAGAAGGTTGAATAGACCAAATTATTTGGAGGTGTCACTGTCACGAGTCAGGATTTGCATTGGAATTTAAAGGGAAGTATGGTCAGCCTCGCATTGTGGCTGTTATTTTTAGCTCAGTCTGTTGGGAAGCACTCTACATGAGAGCTTCTTTCTGCCATTTCTTCGTGTTTGTTACTAGAAACATGCCCCAGGAAGGAAGCCTAAGAAGATTACAAAGTGGTATTAATTAGATTATGGAGATTGCTTTGGTATGTATAGAATATTTTAAACAAGTACTGCTGGAATAACAAGGACTTAGGTTGATGGTGCCTTTTAAGTCTGTTAAGTCTTGGAGGTTCAAGATGGAAGAGCTGGAAGAAGAACAACACCGTATGCGGTAATTATCTTTTCTCTCGGATTTTCATGAGAAATTACGATCTGTGGAACTGTGTGTGGTATGGAATTTTTGTTTTCTGTTGTCACCAAAGATAATTCAGTCTTGACTTAATTGCTGTGTTTTTTCTTATTCAGAATCATTTATTTGTGGTCTTTGTCATGCCAGAAAACACAGCAATAATTGTAAGAATTCATATCCTGTTGGAAATAGATTATTTTAAGAGATCTTTAACACAAAATCATGTTTGTAGCTCAATGGGAAAGTGAGCGTTTTGGTTTGAAGTTACTATTTTGGAAGAATTTGGCCTATGTATTGATGAACTCCTTATACTGGAATTAGCCTGATCCTAAGAAGTACTAGGTATCCTTCACAGAGGGAGGACAGTAATTCTCAAAGGCTTCTTTGCCGCTGGGTGGCTGTGGCGTAGTTGGTAGCTGGAGTTGTCCCGGGACCGAAGGGTCCGTGTTTTTGTTCCAGTCGTAGATCAGGAGTGGCCAAGTCCGGTCCTCGAGAGCCCCAATCCAATCTGTTTTCCATATCTCCCTCCTCTACCACACCTGAATCAAATGATCAACTCATCAGCAAGCTGTCCAGAAGCTTCATGCCAATCACGATTATTTGATTTGGGTGTGTTGGTGGAGGGAGACATGAAAAACAGACTGGATAGGGGCTCTCGAGGACCAGACTTGGCCACCCCTGGTCTAGATAAATGCACTATTTACCATTTTTTTGCCATGTAGAGTTCGAAGATTTGTCATAAAAAAGGCATCTTAGGTTCTTGTCCATTAACACGTATAGCTTGAAATATCCTGGTATTTGTCCACAGAGCGCTCTTGGAGGGTGAGAGAGTTGGGCTTCAAGACACCCACAGAAAAATGAATGAACTCCAGAGGGAACGGATCATCGGTAAATATCTCAATGTATTGTTGTGATTTCCAAAATTGACCTATCGGGAATAAATATCAGTAATGAATTCTCTTAGATATCAAGATGGCTGGGAATTCCTACATTCCGAGAACTGCCAGCACAAGCAGACAGCGTATGGACATTGGTTTTACACCATCAATGTATAATATAAGAAGAACTCCTGCAGCTCCCTTACGGTCCAGAAGCCCCCCCAGGGTTGTTCCCATTTCACTTGCCAGCAGAGCTCAGCATCAGAGTCCATCCTCCAGAAGGGATATGATCTCCTTCACCAAAGCCCGGTCTGCCACTTCTTCCTTCGCTCCTAAAGATAAAGTATTAGTCCAGAGTGAGACACTAAAACCCAAATCTGCAGAGAAAACAAACAAAATGGAACATGTCACAAGAATGGAGAATCAAACCAGGTTAGTCAAGTCCTCTTCTACAACTAAGTCAAGTAAAATCCTGTCACCAGTAAATCCAGAGACGGAAAGTTCCATGAAAGGGGCTGATGAACCAGATAAAATAACTTCATATGAAAGGGATTCTAAGAATAAATACAAAACCAAATCCAATATCGAGCAGATTGAGAAAAAGGCTTTAGACAGCGTGTCTGTTGAGGAGATCATTGAGAAGGTGATCAAACCACCTGGCTTGGAAGCCCAGGTTTGCTCCACTGGAGAACCAAAAATTACCTATCATGTGGAGAAAACTGAACAGGGGGATGGTTCCATAAAGACTCAGATTGTGATGCAGTCCAAAGTGGAGGAAGAGGTGGACATTTCAGAGGACTCTGCTCTGGAACAGCTGCTGAGCCAAGGGGTGAAGAAAGTATCTCTGGAAGACATTGAGGACACAGCAACGGGAAGCATGATTAAGGACCTGCTCCGTGGCTTGCAGGGAGACGTGAACCTGCAAAATAAGTCTGTCAATGTGGAGATCATTGAGCAGGCGGTGGAGTATGATGAAGAAGGTGCTGAGAAATACACACCTGGGTTTGATCAGCCCTCCACATATTTCCAAATTGATGAGAAGGAAGAAGACCAAGATGTACAGGTTGAAAAGAGCAGGGATGCTGCCATTAAAGAATCCGATGGTGGGTCTGTTCAGATTCATCAAGAGAGTGAGTCTTTATATTTTACCCACGATCAAGAACCCACTGAGTATTTTGTTTCCACACCAGACGATAATCTCTCAGAGCCAGAGGAGGGTTGCGGCATAACCTCATACGGTCATTACGGCGTGGTTGACGACTTGTCTGATGAGCGTTATTATCAAGATGACAGACTTCCCCAAACCAGAACCATCGTTGAGGAAAATGACCAATACAGGTTTATGTCAGATAGACCTTTTCTCAAATCGGGCATTCCCGAGTGCATCATTGAAGAGGAGATCCGCGTTTCGCCTGTAGTGCAAGAGTCAATGCTCGAGTTCCTGCGGGAGGACTCGTTGGAGCCCGAAGATCAACTGAGAGGAGCTTTGGAGAAGTTACAAGGCTCCATCTCAGGCCCACTGAGGGAGGAGTTGGCTTTCCTCACTAAAGTTAACAGTGAAAATCCACAGAACATGGCCATTGACATCAAGAAAGTCAAGCAGTCTGGTGAGAGCGGAACCACCACCATTGTTGCTGAGCTGAACATCTCGCAAACACTTGAGGACTCCGGGCTGCTGGATAATGACGACTTTTCAGAGGCACAGATCATGGCTGCGCTAAGGTCTTCCAACTTCGGGAGCACCCTGCAGGGGGAAGCTGGAGAAGGATACAGCTTCAGAATCTCCAAAGAACAACATGTGCTCGGTGATGACTTTGGAAAGGAAGATGAGCCATCTTTGTCCCATGCCGATCAGATGGCAGGACACAGCAGCGATATTGGTGCTAGCTCAGATCAAGAGTGAATGAAGCATTTTTATGGGGTCCTATTCACCAATATCTCAGATGATCAGGTGTATTGGTTTTACCAATTGATGCATTGATTTCAACTGTAAGAATGAATTCACTACAAAGAGTTCATGTTCATAGAAGACACTACAGTTCTTAATTTGCAACATTGATGCAGGGAATTGACATGCAGTATGCCCATAGCTACCGTGTGGATTTATTTTATCAAAGTAGGATTAGCTCCTTTATAGACAGTCAGGGATTGTTTCTCTAAATCCCAATTAAGAACCTGGTATTTTAAGCGTGACATGACTTGTAACTGTGATCAAAACATCAGAATGACTGATGTATGGACAGCTCTCCCTAACACATCCATAATTGATTTTAAAACTCTGACTTTGAATAACACTTGACATAACGTCTTCAGGCCCGACTTTCCTGATTTCCATCCATCCTGGTAATTTTATTCTCGATATACTGTAGCTGAATTGGATCTATAAATAGAAAGTGATGCAATGTCTCCCCTTGCTGCTGATCAGCAATTGATTTGGAAAGACCTTGAGTCTTTCAGAACACATTTACTGACGTATTAGGGGAAACCTGACACCTTATTTTGCATACAAATGCAGCAGCTTTATCCCTGGAGTGCCTGCACAAGTACATCTTTTGCTAGCTGCCTATTTTTAAAATGAGTTTTTGAACAAATAATTATTTGATTTGTATTTGGGTGTCTGTCCAGATGAGCACTTTAAATGACAAGTGTAGTTTGGTGTTGTGTTGTCACCATGGGTGTAAAGACAAGCCATGTTTGTACAGTGTTTACTTTTACACTGCGGTCTCAACATTTTTCTTTTGGGTCTGCGAAAGCCATTTTCTTGTTATAATGCGCCCAAACAAAAAAAAGAGGGCAGGATGAACAGTGGCAGAATATAATTTTAGTGAGGCTAGGGCAAAAGTGTGTTGCGTCCTGTGATTCTTGATTTGGGTATTTTAACGACAGCATGAAAAAATAGCTAAACTACAGAAACACTCTAAATTCTAAAATAAATAATTATGAAATAGAAATGCATTTTACGTCAACTTAACAACTAAATGCATGTTTTGCATATCACAAACTATTATTACCACATCGCTTGAATAAATCTACTTATATAAATGTTTTCCCAGAGGGATACCACTTTTATTTTTCTAGTAACAGTAAAAAGAAAAAAAAGATACACACACATAATGCAGCTGATATATCTGTAGTTTTTTTCTTTCTATTTTGGTCTCCTTACCTGTTTCTGGGCAGGTTTAATGCGTTGGGTTGGCCATTCACTGCACAACTTTGTGTCCCATCGTGTATGACTTTTGTGTCTGTACAAAGCATTCGCAGTTAGTGGCTTACAGTATTTGGATGGATGGAACAGTTTTTCTTGAGTTTATCTTGGCCAGGAATTGTGATTCATACAGAATGAGAACGGAGGCCACACCAGCAATGTCACAAAAAGGAAATGGTGGTGGTGTCTGGACACTGTTCACTTGACACAGTGCTATCTGTGTTGCTGGAAGGATGCTTACATAAGAGAGTGTGCTCATTTCAGCTGACTATTTTTGTATCGGCTTAGCAGCCCTGACCGTTCACCAGGCTTTTTATGTTTTGTACACCTTGAACTGCCAGGAGATGTCAAAGAACTGGAAAGTTTGCTCCATGTTTTTATGTTGACAGATGCAGAACATTTGAACACAAGTGCTTTGAAATTGTTTGATACTATACATTTGATGATGTAAAAGAAAAAAATACATTACAGGGATTCTGAAACGGTCATTTCACAGCATCTTAAGATTAACAAAGTCAACATGTAAGGGCTGCGTAATGATTTCGTTTTCACAAATTCAGCATGTCTCATATTGATGTAATGAGAAACACGGCATTAGCTTTGTTCATTAAGATCTAGCTTTATTAATCCACATTTCCCTTTAATAAATACTACTGTTCTATGTTTTCAAAGTTTTTCCGTGTTTATTTCTTCCTGTTGTTGAGTGTCATAAACTAAAATAACCAGAAAAGTAAAGCATAAATGTTCGCAAAGTATAGATATAAATTCTGTTGATTTACAACCTCAATTTTGTTCTCAACTTTAGCTGCTGTGGTCTTCACAACAAACTGGGTCTCCAGGGTGATGAAACTAAAAATAAAAGAAAGTTAAGAGCAACAGAGTGGAATATGAGTATCGTTAGTCATATTTTGCAGGGAATAAACAGTTACACATAACATGGGAAGTTACTAAAGGTTCCATTAATAACTACTTAAGATAACACCTTGTGTGGCCTAATGTGGTAAACAACTGGATTTTTACAAAGCCATGAGAAACAGTTACTTTGAATCCCTTGACTATTTTAGTAGGAAAGCCTGCATTCGTGATTTAGGGAAAGAGTCACTGTGGTCTTTCCCTCCACACTGGGCAAAACATTGTGTAATCTGGATTGACTCCATCTGGCCTCTTGGATGTTTTTGCCGTTGCTAGGGTTGATGTAATGGACGGCCCTTTTTCGGCTGCACAACACAGGAAGAGACGGAAAATTGTCATCATGTGTGTGTATGTAGTCAAGTATCATTGTTCATTTGTTAAATGAACTGTACAAAACGGCTTTCCTCTGGAAAAGTGACATAGTGTTCCTATAGTGGCAAATCAGCGGCAAAGAAAGACATTTTAGACATATTCCTTTTATGTCAGCGTTAAAAAATGTGCTGTCAAGCATGGTGATGAGAGAGAAGGGCCTGTCATCCTCGCGCAGTGGGCCCCCTACTCAGATGCAATAACAACCCTCCATAGCAACAGGGTGCTTTTACTCACTAACTCATCCAGGCGTGTCATAGCAAGAGGCAAGTTTATTTTGGAGAATTTATCATAGGAAGGAATGTGAATGTAGAAAAACAAACAATGCACCATCTTCAATAGAAGGCAAAAGAAATGACCAAATCCAGCTGTTTTTTTAAGACAAAGAAACATGTTTTCCAAGGACATATTGGACAATAATGGAATTGTGCACTACTAATTGGGGTGAGCTACACTCTAAACACACAGTAGTTAGCCTTTCACTTTCTAGAAGGGTGTTGTGCCATCTGTTTAATTCTGTCCAGGTTGAGGTACCACAAAGTCACGCTCTGTGATATTTTAAACCAGGGAGGGCTGCGTTGCCCACTTCAACCTTCCGAGATTAGCCTGTGACTTTGATAACAGCTCTTTAGAAAGTTTGGTAGAAATAGATTAGTATCTTCATATCGTCAAATGATTGATGTATTATAAATAGGGGGATGTTGTCAGGCTAAGAGGCCTTTTCTGTTACTCCAAAGAACCAGATCATGTTGTATTAACCCCATTATGCAATATAATATAGCATACCTATCTAGAATTTCAATATTATGAACTGTTTTATGATTTTCTTTTTTGTCTTTATATTTGTATCATTCCAGTGGTGAACTTTGGACCGTGCTGCAAATGTGTTATGTCCAGTATCCACAGTTAGTTTTTCTTCATCATCTATAGGGCTCTCACACATTTTATATAAAGTTGGTCAGGATCTAGAAAATTGTCATGAATGTACAGCCCTCTATTTTTACTTACTAAAAGGAGAATTGCTTTAGATTGAATTACAGTATTGCTGCTTCGTCAATCTCAACCTAAATGCAATGAATGGATTTTAAGAATTGAGTTTCCACACTTTGTTCGCAAAGACAGGAGGCCCTCTATCTGTTCTCCATTAAAGCAAAAAAGCTGCAGGAACAACACTACTTTTATGAATAATGAATAAGTGACCTTAAATGGAGCTCAACCAGTGTTGCCTGACCATTTTCCTTTTTGAGTCCTCAATGATACAATGGTGAGTCTTATGAGCAGTTGACTTCAACATTATATATTAGATCTTTAAATTGAATACAGCGGTGCTAACTTTTTAAATTAGTTGGTAGGTATGGTTCCCCAGAAGATCATGCATTTGACTTTGGATTGTGTAATACTGTGGATCCAGCTCTTTGTTTTCTCATAACATTTAATTAAACCAGCATGTAGGAAGACAGCAATGAACACTGAATGAACTCTTCCTTGTGGCTGTCACTTAAGTTTTGCACATAACAGGGACTATAGACCCACTATTGTACTGCTGTAATGAGGTTGGGGGAAGCATTCTTGAAGAGATGAGGCAAAACTTTGGGAACTATGGGTAAAAGAAATGAACTAATGTGCATAAAAGGGGCATGGAAAGATGGAAACATCCCCAAAAGGCATCAAATGATAGATAAGGAGGAAAAAGTAAAACATAAACTATGAATTGATTTCCATTTTTGCACTATAGAAAAATAACAAGAAATTGTGTATGGAACCCTGCAGAGGTAATACTTGGCACAGTCCTCTTTGGATGGTTGAGACCAAACATTTCATTGATTGTGCACAAGACCAGGTGCTGTTAATCTCAATGTTATTAGTTGCCCAAGTTCAACTGACTTTTTTCCACCAATCAGCACTATGTTTTGTTAGGCAGTTGTTTAGGACACTGAAAGTTTAATTAAACCCACAAAGCACCAGCTGGATGTCAACATTCTCTGTTCAGATTCAGAACAAACATTTTGAACAGTGGAGGTCAAAGAAAGATATGGAAAATCAAGAAAAATATCAGACAGAACAGCTTGCAATTGTAAGAAAAGTGACTCAAAAGCCACATTTGAGTGGACAGTGCTTCTGGGAAAAGATGACAGAAACTAGGCTTGTGGTACACTATTCCACTATAAAGAGATACTTTATACATAGGGTCTTCTCAGAAGAGTCATCAGAAGAAAATCTCTGTTATCCCCGCTACAGTTGTATAGCATCTAAAGTTCGGAGATCTGTGACTGGTCAACATGGTTAAAATGGAACCTTTGGGCTGGATTGTGCAAAGGTATGTTGTATTTTTTTCCTCTCCTGTTGTCTGTTTATTGCTTTAAAAAATCTTCACCCAGTCTCACTGCCAGGTCATGTTTGGGGAAATGGTTGTTCTGTATTGTAAATTATTTACTGTTAATTGTTGTTACTGTGCAGTCCATAACACTTAAAGATTCACTATATATTTTGCTTACAAAGATCAGTTTTCTACAATGAATTTTGAAAATGGGAATCAGCACACCCTTTAGCATTGCCTTCCACCTGTCATGAAGCATGTCTGAACTTTGCAGAACATTGAGCCAAGGTGACTCCTTGAGTCCATTATCTTTTCCAAGGACACCAAATCCATCAGGCATCGTCTTCTAATGGATTTTAAATTGAATACAGCGGTTCTGCTAAGAAAACCTTCTGATCTGAGAGTGAAGACCACTATGCATGTAACTATGCATACATGTCTTTTCCTGAGGCGTTGCACAACCATTTTCAGTTGTGTGTCATCATTTCAATGGGTGTGATCATTTTCATTCTTAGCAGATAACGTCCCACTAATTTTTTTAATAAAATTTTTATATTACAAATAGTCCAATATCCTGTGCCTAACCGTGTCTAACCCCTTTGACTGTGAATATGAAGTGTAATATTTTGGTCCAAATCAGTTTATTGCTCCAGGCTTTTTGTGTTAACATTCCCCTCCTTCCTCTTCACAGATTTTTTAAATTAGATTAAACTGAATGCCAAATTCTTACTCATCGGTTCACTAAGTGCATTTACCACAGCAAAGTAAATATAACTTGTTTTTTTCCCCTCACTAAAAAGCATGACTCTGTCGCCCTCTGGTCGACAAAATTTCAACTCAGGATTAGGAATAGTAGTATATGTACTTGCATATCAAAAATTCATAGAGGTTGTGTTGTAATAATCATATACCACCACAAGGGGTCAGTATGATACAACTACTACAAGTATAGATAAGCGCCCTCGCTCTCCTTAATGACATTTTATTTACCTAAATCTAAAATATATCCTAATATTTACAATGTATCATTCATTCTCTGTAATGTGAGTATGTGTATATAGGGCAACCATTGTCTTTAACAGCAAATAAAATAGTCACTAAAGCAGGGTTGAATTTTTTTTTTTGACGTACAATCAAGTCTTTTTTTAAATTAATTATTTTGGGAAAAGGCTGAGTCCATGCAGCTCAGTGAGTGAGTGGTTAGCACGTGCAATTCACAGTTCTAAGATCTAAGGCTCAATCCTCAGTGGGTTTGCAAGTTCTCCCCGGTGCTTGCCTGCTTTTTCTCTGGGTACTCCGGCTTCCTGACGCATCACAAAAAATATATTTAGTGGCCTGGTTGAATGCTCTAAATTGCCCCCAGGTATGAGCAATGTTCCCTCTAATTTTTCGTTGGTCTGAGCAGAAAGTCAACCTCCCTGAGCGCACCGAGTACCAGTGTGAGCGACATCATCGGTACTCGGATGATTCGCCTAAAGACGTTTCGCCGACGGACGTTTGACAGACGGGCAGGTCGCCGAATGAACGTTCGGCGGAACGTCCATTCGGCGACCTGTCCGTCTGTCAAACGTCCGTCGGCGAAACGTCTTTAGGCGAATCATCCGGTCACGACATCATCATTGCTCGCTATGGGCACACCAGTATCACACCTGCCACAAGCAGGTGCATGTCAATGTTCCCTCTAATTTTTCATGTAAAACATGCTGTAAAACACGAAAAACATAAGTGGACAGAGCTACTGCCACTGGCTGCCGCTTAAACGGCGCCATCATGGGGAAAGGGGTAAAAAAAAAAGCGCGCCATATGATTTCTGCTGCGCAGAGAAGACGAGAGTAGTGCACAATTGCGCACGCGCGCAGCTTAGAGGGAACACTGGGTATGAGTGTGACTGTGAATGGTGTCCTCCACCTGCTGCTCATAGTTGTCTGGCATCGGCTCCAGCACCCTCCACGACCCTTGCGAGTAAAGAAAATGAATGAATGAATGTATGAATGGAGGCCTGTCTCCATGACCCTCATTAGGATAAGCTGCATGGAAGATGATTGATGATTCTCTAACTTAGAAATTTTAAGTCAGGTACTACTGAGTTGAGGTGAATTCTTAAAATATTTATGTGGAACTTTCCATGTTGCTTTAATGTTTGAGTGGTGTATTTTTAAGCACATTACAGTAAATAGCCATATTTGTGCCGTTCTTTCCTTTCACAAGAACAAATTCTTCATGCCAGTAGGAAGAGGAAATGTACATAGCGCCAAACATCAATGCCAAATAAACAAGAAGTTATGTCTCTGCGGCTGTATTGAGAAATTGGACTCTGGAGACAGTTTTCTGGGTAAATTTATTCAATGTTAGACTAACTGTGTGCCTGTCGCCACTTTTCAACTCAACCCTGTACTGTGCGAGACTGCCTAAGATAACTTCTTACGGCTCCTTGCCGTCGGTTGGTCCTGGAAAGCCTTGAGAGGAGCCATTTATTTGTTTGTTTGTCCCGTGAGCTTTTGGCGGACCATTCAGGCCCGCGTTTGGCCCCGTTCCCTGCCGCCCTTCTATTTCTGCAACCCAAGTGGCTGGTAATGAAGCTGCTCGGGTTGGCATGCGCCCTGGGCAAACGCAGCCCTGATCAGAGCCCTTCTTCTTCTGCCTTGGCAGCCACGCAGCTTTTTGCTCCCTCTGGCTTCCTAATTTAGTAACGGTGGGTAAAAATATGTGCTAACGAACAAGGTCTGGTATGTCAGGCTGGCGTCCAGAGATGAGGAGGTTTGGGGGGGGGGGGGACAGAGAGGCGGGTGGGGCTTCATAGCAGGCCCTTAGTGACAGGGCTTAAAGTTTCAAAGCTCTCAGACGTTTGTGTGTGTTTAGTATACACTTGTGGACAATCAGGGGATGTGTGGGGGTGGATGCTGATGGGTTAAGGGAAAGCACTTAGCATTTCTAACACAGGCCAAAGTGAATTCTGAATCTTTTAATCACTTGTCTGTTTTTCTCCGGTGAAACATGAACACACAGTGGGACTGTGAAGTGTTACAAACTGAACAAGTGATTGGAAGAACAGGATTCAGTGGTAAATGTAAAGTGATGCTTCTCTAATATGGAGTATCAAAATGCCAATAATACATTTTCTTCCACTATTGATTGTGTCAAATATTTCCTTAGATTATGTTTTAATTTATTTCACACATTGCCCTGTGATGATAAGGAAGAAACAAGACCTTTTGAAAACTGCCATTCAATGATATATGGTCAGAATTATGTTTGCTATTAAGTCTTGATGATTCCTTTAAATGGCTACTAAAATGTAAGCAATTGTACTCCTAAATAGGAAAGAAATGGTGTTGGTGCATCCTTTTAATAAACCAGATAAATGCTGTATTGAGTAGCTACATTATTGTGGGCCTAATCTATTCCCCTCGCTAAATATTTCATTTACGGATTATAGTACTTTAAAAACATTATTTAAACAACACAGTCATAGTCGTTACATCACTGCCGTGTCAGTTATTTGGTAAAACCACACACTAGTGTATAGAATTTGTGCAGCTGTTGCCACTTCCTGTTAGGGACCACAGATAAACATATTTTGAAAAAGAGAATAAACCCCCTGAAAATGACATCCTAGGCTTTTATGTACACCTAAAATTTCTATTCAGAAACAAAATTCTCTATCTATTTCTCTTAAGGTTAATAAAAGGTTCTCAGGTAGTTAAAAAGAAAGAATGAATGTATGCTGAAGTTCCCAACATGCTCTTCAGTTACCAGGTAACAGGATAATTTTATTCTATTCTTTAATTCTTTCGTCCTTTTTTGTGGTATTAGACTAAGCCGTTGAGAACATGCTTTCATGTTAATGGCAACGTTGCTGCAGACAAGTGAATGAAAAACAAAGCAGAGTAAAACAAAATTCAAAAAGACATAAAAGAATTGCACTATTGAGAAACCTCTCTACCTTTTGCCAGTAAATTCAGCAAATCCAATCATCAAGAAAGTCTAACAAAAATCATACTGGACACCGTTGGACTGAGACTGGCAAAGAGAAATAAGGCCAGCTATTGTAAGTGAAGCATTGCATTGCTAAAATATTATATCCAACGACCACTGGTCCTTAGAACTTTGGAAAAAGTCGGACATTCCAACTTTCCACAACATGTGCCGTATCTTGTTGCCGTAACAAAACATTTTTGAGCGTGTAATGCTGTTACTAAGAGGTGGGAACAGAACTAACCAGGCATCCATTCTTTTTCTTCTTCTTTTTTTTTTCCTCTCATCCCACTGAAGCTGTCTACAACAAAGACACCATAGTTGAAGTATGATAAGATAAGCTTCTCTTTCCGTCCGGCGGCATCTTTCCATGCCAGTTCTGCTGTGAAACAATGATGTTCCATACACACAGAACGCTTCTCTCTGCTAAGGCAAATACTTGCAGTGGCTTAAACTTAAGTTTATCTCTCCCCAAACCTTGGCCTGATTTGAGGCGTACACGTGAAACAAATCTCCAATTGTTTGGCCCCTAATGCTTCTTTGCGCCTTTCTATTGAGTGTCAAAATCAAAGATTACCAGACGCTTTGGAGGTGATGTTGCCATTCTTTGTTAAGACAATGGCAGGCTAAACCAATAACTGTGTTTTGTGCGCTGACAGCATGTACAGTGCCTCATAATTGAAGTTTTAACTTTGCATTGTAGCGACGAGAGCTTTATCTCCAAGCGCTTTAGCGACTAGAACATGGATCAAGGACTGCTCACTACACACACAGACAGAATTATTTTTCTTTGTCCCAGCATGCTGCAAAACACAAACGCAGCACAAATGCAGAAATACAGCTTTTCCTTGGAAAAACACCAAAGGATAAGAAGAACCCTTGGGCCTTGAACCAAGAGCGTTTGTTTTCAGTTGGTTTCTACAAAAAAAAAGAAATTACTGAGGACTGGTCATGGGCTGGATTTTTTTTTTTAAACTGAATAAAAAAATAAAAAATACTCAACACTTGACACATTTACTGCCCTGAGCCCTGAAGGTCAATCATTATGCCTGATGTTAAGGAAGAAAGAAACAAGACATTTGAGGACAGTAGGCTGCCATTCAATGAAATTGCTTTTGTTCAAAAGTACAATTTGCTGTGAGTCATCTATGGCCGAACAACCTTGCGCCATTCTTTTCTCTTAACACATTCTACTATTGAGGTGATTCTGAGGAAAATAGAGTGATTCATTGAACCCGTTACTCTCGATCATGGATGTGCAAAGGACAAGAAGTTTGGATATTTTACTTTACTCACGTCATCTACACAGCAATCACAATGCTTTTGTCATATCCTGACTTATTTGAATGTGAGTTTAGTGGCAGAGAAACACTTTTGCACTCCTCCAATCTTTCCCAATTTCCTGACTTTCTAAATTTCCTTTTTCATGCTGACCATCCAAACCATTGGATGGCGAAAGCTGAACACCAAAACTATTCAAAATTAGAAAAACATGTATGTATGAGTGTATGTTTTTCTAAATGAATGAGATTGCTTTTACACTGACGACAAATCACCTACAACTTTGTGTTTGGAAATTTCTCCACAGTTTCCATGGTTTCTTAGCCTCATTCTGACTAAGGCCTCCAAATCCACATATTTCATGCTACTATGGTCTGCTGGGAAACCGACTGCCAACAACAACAAAACAAGAAGGAAGGTAGGACATGGAAATTATAAAATTATTACTTTAAACATGCATGTCAGTGAATGTTTCTTTTACTTTGCCCGTGAATATGAAGCCAAATGTCTGCCTGTGGTTCTTTGACCTTTAATGGCTTCTCTGCTGATTTGGCTCAGGTCGGTTGAGCATGTTTGATGCAGAGGTATCAATAATAAAATAAAGGCGACCACCCCCACACCTCACCCCCCCTGGCGGCTATGGGGGTCAAAGGCAGGTCTCAGTGGATAGGAGAGATTGATGAAGGGTAGCGGGGAGAGTTCTGGACCGCCTTTCCAATAGCCTCTCTGTACAGAACACACCCCCTCCCCCGGCACACCCTCACTTACCCCCTGAGCAGTACCGCCTGCCGTGCTTTAAATGACCTTCAAATTAGCGCTTTTTCATTGCTTCAAACTCTTCACAATCCCTTCTGAAATCAGTTAGCTTCTCAATCTTGCTTTTTTCTTTTTCTTTTGAGGCCAACCTGCTGAGGAGGTCACACCAAAGTACCACAGTGACAAATTTTCTCCCTGCTTCTGTGTTATAGACCATACATACACACCCACATATTTTTTTCCAAAAGGAAATACACAGTCATGCAACTTCACTTGTGCAGAGACTGCATACATGTGGACTTTTGAGGCTTTTGTGTGATTATGGGAGTTACAGGAGGGGGGCTTCCACTTCATAGTTGAACATCACTGTTATGCTGGCCATCCATCATTGCTGCTGTGGTTTATGTAAAAACTGCAGGTTACCGTAGTCCACCCCCATCTCTCTCCTTGTCAAAGCCTGATCCACATCAAGTGGAACGAATCATTGCAATGGGTCACCATGACTCACACTGTCACACTTTGTGAGTTTGTATTGTTTTTTTATGGCATTGCTGATCTGCAGTTTTTTTTTTTTCATCTCTCCCTGAATTAAGATGGTAAATACATTTGACGTGGTAATTTGAACACCCATACCTCTTTTCTTCCTGGGGATCAAAGGTGGCTGGCAAATGTACTTTCTCTGACTTCATTTCTCAGAATTAAGAACATTCTTTGAGGTTGACTTGCTGCTTGTTATTTTCTCAATGTAACATATATCACCAATCAATATTAGGTATATAACTGCAAAATTGCTTGGTTGTTCTTTGCACTGGAGACCCAACTACAGCATTTATATATATCGTTAAACCAAAACCCTCTAAAAAAAATGTGCTTCAAATGTCAGACAAAACTTTACTCAGTAATGGAAGTGTTTATTAAACACCAGTGACCGAATGACGTTTCATTGTGTTCAAAATAGAACAATGGAACTGGTTGTGTTTAACAATAGAAGTTCCCCTGTACAATTTATGGCAAATGCATGACAATGTCAGACTGCCATATTGAAGTGTCCTCTTGCATAATACTCTATGGTAACTTTTACCATAGTTTCTTAAAAGTAATAATAAAAAGGTCATAAATGGCAGTTATATAAGAACTTTCAGTACTCCTTTTCTCCAACTTCCCGCTGCTTTCTTTTGACGGGCGGCCAAACATTTGGAGGTAATTTTCCACCATCACGACGTAAAAACGTAACTCGCATACAGCGGGAGAGCTTGAGACTGAACATCAAGGGGATTCGAGCTGGAATGAAAAAAGTCATCATGCTGGCAGCATCGTAATAAGATGGTGTGAAAATAGGCAGGAGGACAACTAGAGGAGGTGCATGAGTGATGGTCAGGGAGAGAGGGGTCTTGTAGCTCCAGAAGGACAATCTGGACTGATTGATTGGCTTGTGCTTCAAAGATCCCACCTCACGGATATGTTTTTTTTTTTTTTACTCATAAAGTGAATTTGCGTGGCAGTAGAGACAAATATCATGTAGGCCAAAAGACCCGAAGAAAACAAATGAAAGTCAAATGGGCGTTACTGTTGTTGTTCATGCAGTTTTTTAAATACTAAATGATCTTTTATTTTGGTCTGTTCTGGGTTTTCACTGGGTGGAGAACCAAATGGAATTATGGAAGCTCAGTGCTGGAGTTCTACTCCAGAAATTCTAGTCTGTGAATTATGAGTCCAAGGCTCTAATCCTAATCCACAATGCTGTACTCTATAATTTAGATAATTTCTGTCTGCTTGGTACTTGGAGGAAGAATACATGCTGCATCCCACATTTTCGTTTTTCCGTCATGCTTGAACCCACTTCAAACAGCAGTCTTATGTGTGGTGTCATGCCAACCATGTGGATGGCATATGTTATCGTAGAAAGGGAGCCGTAGGTGTGGTGACCAGTAGCTCATAACTGTGTCCCTGACAAGCAACTTTGATGTGAAGTGTCAGAAAGGTAACGCATGGGCAAAAAAAGGAAACCATTCAAGCTGTGGCAACATCAAACAGCTCTTTATAAGCTACCTTACAGATGGTCCACTTGCGTTATCCATTAAATGAGAGCATTTCTGCCATCTTCTCCCTTGGCCAGATGTGATTCATCCAATGGGAGCTCATCAGCTTGTCTTTAGTCTTTAATTGATCACCCAAGTGTTTACTTGGTTAAAACCTGTCGTTCTGGGTTTTGGAATGTGTACTTAAAAACTCAACTCCAAGGACAGATTAGCCCATTTAACATCTCCTGATAACATTTTCACACGAGACAAGTCTTAAGTGGTGGCTCTAAGACTTCCACGTGGGGCTCTCAAAAGCAGTCCCTGTAAAGGCAGCCCATGCACTGAGGTTGCCTTGACATCTTTATCATAATTGCCCTAAATATCCCCATTAGGGGAGCTAGCAAGTATCCTCAATAACAGGCGCCATCCCAGATTGCACTGGTGTATTTAATTGCTTGTGCTTTTCATTTTTTATTTTTGGGGGGGTTGAACGATTGCCTGACATCAGCGCGCCTCCCCAATGGCCGGCCCTCTTCATTCTCTGCCCAGCAAAGCATATCGTTATCGCAGCCGGCAAAAGAGACCAGGCCTCGCCGCTCCTGGATAATTAACTGTCTAGCTTAACAGCGTCATGGAAAAAAAAAAGAAACCATTGGAGCTACAGCGGCGGCCTTTGAGTGGGCCTCGGAGAGCCTGGACTATAAGGCAATACTAGGGTCATTCATTCTGTATTTCAGCCGAGGGTAGGTGATATTAAAGAAGGATTGGAAGTTGGAATGTAGATGGAGACGCTTGATGATGATATGGTGGATTTTTTTTGATATGGTAAGCAGGTCCTATGCTAATTGCGGAGGAATCTTGATGAATTCCTTCAACTGGCAAGCAAGCGCTCTTGTATTGGCTGTCCCCAATGTCCTCCACTTGAAAGGTTTCAATGTCTATTCACCTATCATTTTGTATGTATAATTAATGAACTCCAGATTTGAGGCTGAGTATATTATTGAGGGCATAATAAAGATATTGTGCGTACGTTATTCAGATGAAGAAAACTAGTTTGTAATTTTCTATCAAATTCAGTTTACCATGGATCTGTCTGACACACTGGACTGTCAGTTGGGCAAATGTAGGGCACATTTTCAAGAAATCTTAAGTGGAGACTGGGGCTAAAGGGAAAGAATTATGACAGGTAGAATATGATTTCATTTTCTTTTAGGCTAGACCTGAGCTAGTATGGCATTCTGAAAAAGCTAGCACAACAGGGAACCCTTTGGTGAATGACAGTTAGATTATGTCACCACCAGAGATATGACCATAAGTACTGTGTGAAGATTATTGCAGCTTCCTACATTTTCATTCATTTGCTTACCTGGATATTTACATTGTTCATGAGAATATTTAAACCCACAAATGATACTTTCATACACCTTCTCAATGGCTACAAATGTGCCTTTTGTTCTCACCTTTTCATGTTTACGGCTGCAAAAGAAAATACCACAGTTATATATTCCGTGCACCATTTTAACGTACTGTATATGACTATAATAATTTGAGCCGTACCGGCAGGAGGGAAGTGTTGTTTGACATTTGCAGGTCTGTTTTGGAAAAATCTGAGTTTGTATGTGGCGTAATTAGAACATGGCAGCCATGTGTTTGTCTTTGTGTTGCTGAACGGTGGAGGTATCAAGGACAAGTCCATTAATGAGCACCTGGAGAGGAACAGCTTGTGTCTCACGGATGGCATGACCGCGAGCGGGGCCCATATTCCTCCGTTGACTTCCGATGACGTGACGGATGGAGAGGGAGTGCTCTGTCAGTTCTGGGGCACTCTTGGGAGCTGCAGTTTGTCTCTGCTGACAACAAAGCTCACTTTTAGTGTCTCTGTGCCGAATGTCAGCAAGAGAATGTTCTACATACTTGTAAGTGCATAATTGTGACTTTCTTAGCAATTGGTCTTGCGCTAATATGAGCATCTACACTATTTGGCAGTGAGAGAGCGTATCAAGTTCATTAACATTTTACCTTTGTTCTATCACAATACACAATTCATGAAATTATACTAAATGAAAAACAGGTGTTTTTTAGCCATTTATCGTGCCTTATCAGTCAGTCAAATCATTTGTTTTGTATCAAGCTAACCAATCCAAGTCACTGTGGTGAATTGGTCTGACTGAGGATGAAAGGAAATGGCCAAAATTTATGTGTCAAAATGTTCTTTTGTGAATAGTTAGAGAACAAAGAGACAGTCATATCCTCAGTTACATATGGAGAGAACCGGATGCATATGGGACAGCAAGAAAAAAATGCAGCGGTACGTGTCTGGCATTGCTTTAAAGTGCACTGACATACTAGGGCCATTCTGTATTAAATAAGCATAGAAAGTGTTCCATATAATTAATTTTCTATCTTTTACTATGCTTATTAAAGTGCATTTGGATATCCTTTAAGGTAGTGTTTTGAGTCTCTACCCTAGCTTTGTGCCGCTACTGGCATTATGTTCTTGCAAATTACAATGCACATGGGATTAGCAGATTTTTTTTTCAGTCCATCAGTGAAAGATCCAGAACTGCATATATCTATAGCAAAACGGATTGTTTCATAGTTGAAAATTCCAGTCCAAGTCCAATAGGGACCTCCACGCTTGCGCTACAGCTGTCCGTGTTTACCATCCTGCACCACGGGCTCTATCCACTGAGAGAAGATGTCAGCTCTGGTGCGATTCAGCAAATCCCACCTGAACATGGCATTCGAAATAAACAACCTGGGGGCAGGGCTGCAGCCCTTTCTTCGTTTTTTTTCTCCCAGTGGGCCATTTCCAGGCCCTTTGGTGTCGTTTACAACCATCTTTCATTTGTCACTTGAACTACTCCATATAAATTGTTGCCGTTCTTAAATTACTCCATTTAGTGTGTGACTTTGTTCTTTTTCACACTCATATTTAATGAAGTCAATTGCTTTTGATGGGAGAAAGATGTCGTTTTTCAGAAATTATCTGCCTCATTTGTGCTCTGGCACAATCCTAGCTTCATTGCTAAATGGACAGGTTTCCATGGAGACTGTTCATTTTCAGTGACGTGTCGTGGCATAGGCCTACTCCAATAGAGTAGATGTGCATAGCCATGGTGGATATTTTTGTCCCCGTTTGGAGTTTTGGGTCTTACTTTTCCCAGCACTCCCACCTGCTCTCCTGGTTGCACTTCGCCGGGCCCATGTTTCTTAGACAGACGAGGCTAATTGAAAGGGACGGCCGTCCTGTCGATGATCAGCTCTGACAGCAATGTCGTGCCAGAGGTGGGTGTGCTGTTGTGCGCTGGGAGATTTTTTTCTTCTTCTTCAGCAAAACAGCAGCACCGTTGTGCAAAAACTCAGCGTGCCACAATTTCCTCGGCAACTTGCCAGGAGACGCATGAAAATTTTGGGGAGAGATGAGGGAAAGCCTACTTTTCTGACCAGTTTTATCTGGTGATATATATACATATATATGTGTATGTATGTGTGTAAATATATATATATATATATATATATATATATATATATATATATATATATATATATTTTTTTTTTTTATATATATATATATTTATATATATATTTTTTTTTTTTACAAAAAGGAAAGCTCTCGATCAATCACAGATGAACAGTCTGCCATTTGTATCGCTTCCCAGTGCAGCACAATAAGAAGAATTGTTCTCCCAAATGTTAATATTCATTGGTTAACAGCTCGCCCACTCTTATTATCGCAACTACGAAGTTACAGATATGAGGTATAAACACTGTGCGCAATCTCAACCAACAATTACACCACTGAGGACAGTTGGAATAATATTGCAGTTGCACGAGACTTCTAATTCTGTTCTTTTTTTTGTGTGTGATATTAAACAAGGACACATGAACTGTTTCCTTAGTGACTTGAATGGAAGTCGATCTGATATTTTGTTGGGCCCATTCAAGAGCAATGAGTTTGGCTCCAATTGGCCCACTATAATTTTTGGTTTATCTGTATTTGTTCATTTCCTGTCTTTATTCAGAGTTTTCTAACTGAATTAGATGCTTTCCATCCTCCTCAGCCACGCTCAGGTTGCGTTAATAATCTCTAACATGGCAACTATCACAACATAAACACCCAGTGAGCAGAACTGCCGCTTATAGATTAAAATAAAGTTTAGGATGGAGTTTAAAGACCAAAAAAATGCTGTGCATAGATGGAAGAATGATTCGATCTGTCAGAAATCAACAAAAAAATTGCATACTTGGTTATTTGTAATTGCATTAAAGTAAAAATGCACTGCATTTGATTTTTGTATTTATGTTAGAATCTCAATATCTCAGAAGGCTCTAACTCTAGCTGACCTGTGCTGTGGCTGCTTTCAGCAGTGGTAGACTGCAGTGACTTGATACACCTGGACAGGTCAGTAGCTAGGAGCAGGCCCATCGTGAACAGCTGGGATTACTTCTGACAATAATTTATGGTCCCCCCTGATTTAAAACATGGGGTGAAGAAGGAACAGCAGAGTCGAGCCACTACCTAAAGACACGGTGGAGCCTGAACTGCTGTCAGGTTTACCTCCAGGGGGTTTCTGCCCATCCAGATCAAAGTGCAATCTCTTTTACCACATCCTGTCGACATTGGTTTTTCCTCATCAGTCTTGAACGTATTTTTCTCCACACCCATAATGTCAATCTCAAAATAATTGAATTACGTCCACGTGTATGCAACACACACATACACTGCTGATGTGTGTCCACAGAAAGCTCCCTGAGGTTTGAGATTACCATGGTAATCCCATCAATGGGACCAGGAGACAGCTTTGAACAACTTCCTGTACCATTGTTTGTGTTGTCATCGAGCTGGATTGCACAGTACATATTTGTTCATGAATTTGTTACCCATGATAAGAATTGGCTTTTCATTAAGGTTGTGTGATTGCAGGGAAAGCTGTTTTGCTAGTGTGCAGTTGTTTATAGTCACAAAATCATTTTATTGTACTCAAGTAGGATTTTTCCATAGGTTTGTCTTGCACTCCCTTGTGCCAAATCATCAAAATATGTTGTGCTGGAAAAATATAGAAAAAAAATATATTTTTGTTTGGGGGAAAAACAACAACAACCTCCAACTATATTTCAATTCATGGTGCCATATGATCATGTTAATTATTATTCATTAAATTGAGTCATTTTGTTTTACAGTAACCAGAACTAAAAATAATTTTTGTTCATGTAAATGTATAAATTATAAACTTAAAATGAGATTGATTTTCACATTGAAATAAACATTTAAAACCATCCTCCGATTCTACAGTAGCAATTACTATTCAAATGATATGCAATGCATGTCTTTCGATTTCTTTCACCTGAGGCAACATGGAGTAATAAGACATTTCAGTAATACGCCTGAGCTAGTAGCAGCTGCCACTGCAGGCATTGACATTTGCCGATCCTATTCTCCCGTCTATTGTCCCATCGACATTTCTTCAAATGAATGTTTAGTGGACAAAATTTTGACTTGACAACGGGTCATAGGTGTACAGTGATGATTTACTAATTTCTTAACCTCTTAAAATACCTGAATATACATCTAATCACTATGTATGTTGTTATATGACGCAAGAGGAGGCCATAATCCGCATCATTGCTTCAACTAAAAATTAACTCACAGAATAACTCTCTTATAAATTGCCCTAGCCCCATATTCAAAGTCTCTGGATAAAAATACGTTCATCATTTGTCAAAATCCATGAGAGTTTAAAGATGTTGTGACAAAAACAACTAGCCTGATGGACATGAAAAAAACATGTCTTTTGATAGACTGCATGTTTCCATTCATTGTGTAGATGTTATTGTTGTTAAAAAACTACGACAAGGCAGTGACCAGGGCTTAGCAGCATCAAAACATGTCATGCGAAACAATGTGAGCCTTCTACTTGGTAATAAACAATGAATGTGACCAATCTCAGGAGAGAGGGAGGCCACCTTAGCCTGGCTGAACACAGGAACTCCCAACAAAAAGGAATGGAAAAACCTCAAGGACCTTCTCGATAGCCACAGTGCAGATGCTTGTACCATCCGTTACACATAAAATGTTGAATCGATTGTTGTGTATATTCGTAACATGTTCTTGAGATGAGGCCATTTCCATCAAATGTACCTATGTAATCATAAGAAATAAAACAAGCACTTATGGTGAACGTTTGAAAAATGTTTTATAATTCATCAATGCTCATCTGTACGGTGATGAGATTCATTTAAGGACGAATCTGTGAATTGACCACAGTGCTTGTTGACTTATTTCAAATGATGTGGACAATTTGCGATGAAGATTCAGCATTGACACCTCGCCCCAGTCAATTTATACAAGATTTAAAAAAAAGAAACACCATCAAACTACAAAAGACTGACTTCCCATCCATAATATGCCATTACTGTGCACACTTTTTCTATAGAATATGTACTACAATAGAATTATGGATACTGGGCGTTTATCATGTTTTTCTAACTAAAGGTCATATTTTGCACCTCCCGTGCTTGAGGACTTTTCCCCTCCTTAATCTCCAGTGATTACCCTGTGACACGAGGTTGTGGTTATTAATACCTCCTCCTATAGAGGCCGACAATAATTCTTGCACTCTGTCCTGGAGATGGCTCAGCCATTTATCACTCTGTCACCTCTCACGAGGGCCCCACTAGTGTCCATTTATCTGTCTGAGAAACATACGGCTATAGATTATGTAAAATAACAATACATTTAATAATTAAAATCAAAACCTTTGACTGCAACACCATGTGAAGAATCCCAGCCTCACTTTAAATCATTAGAGCTTATCCTCATTAGTGTACGTGTACTGGATCTTGTCTCCAATAACTTGGGTCATGGACTCCGTACATTTGTTGCTGTCAAATGGACAAAGAACTATTTGCACTGTCGTTCACACTTGAGTACAGTTTGAATTCTTCTTATAACCTGCAAAGTTATGGAATGTAGGGGAAAGTCAGAGGAAAAACTGTAGATGAATAACGTACAAATTTATTCATTCATTCATCTTCCATGCCGCCCATCATCTTAACCCAGCTGTCTTCGGGCGAAAGGCAGACTACACCCTAGACTGGTCGCCAGTCAGTCTTAGGGCACATAGAGAGACAAACGATCAACCACACTCCCAATCATTCCGCCACCAGCGGGAATTGAGCCGGCACCTGCCCGCACCGAAGTCAGGCGAGTGAACTCTTACACCACGAGGCGTCTTAACGTACAAATTCCATTCGGGAAATCTGTAACCAGAATATGACTCAACTGTCATGCTAACAAGTCATCAACATTGTTGTCCTGTAATAGTTACAGTTTCATCCTCTCCTTCTTCTCCCTATCTGCTTGTCTCTGCAAGGCAACGATTTGAAAACACACCAGTGTTATTAACACATTTGTATATTTTAGAAGCCTTCCCATTTCTTGAAGTATTCTCCAGGGGGCCCTTCTCTCCTGAGTTCCCTCTCAACCCAGTGGAGTCATTAGTCTGCTTGCTGTGTTGAACTCTTTAATCATCTGTGTGTGTTACATAAAAAGAGGGCTATTCCTCTGTGACATACACACTGCATCATATTCAGCTTACTTTACTGTGGTCTCATGTTGGTGTCTACAGGCTGTTTTGTTGTGTTGTGTCTGCAATACAAACTGAAGTTTGATTTCTCCTAGGTGAAATAGAACTCAACTCCTTAGCTAGTTGCAGTTTAACTATGAAGGTTCGACATGCCTTATAATTGTCTTATTGGTACAAAAACAAGGGTCTATAATAAATTGAGACCAAAATTTAAGGTTTTGTAATATATTATATTACTGGATACCAAAGACCTTAATAGCTGCATGTGCCACAGAGAGCTTGGTGGTGATGTACTGCCTTCTTAAATCAAAATACAACTAGTGATTTACTTTGAATGCAGGCCACTTCAGCAACTCATGATTGCTGACTGTCATGGTAACGAAGTCTACTTATGAGACAGAACCATTCCTATAAAAGATCTGCAGTCATATAAGTGATGATTAAAAAAGGGTGTGAGTAGTGACTCAACATATGATGTTGACATTAAAATATTTGGTGGAATTAAAAGAAAACACAATCTATCCCAACTGACTCGGTGCAGGAGACAGTACAACATGAGTTGGTTAATATAACTGCAACTTCTCATCCAAGTGTACTTACTAGATGAATGTTCCATTGGGATAGAATCAGTGCTCTGGTATCACATTTCATCTCTGTCAGGCATAATGGCAAGGAGTTGCCCACCAGCATCAAATCAAACAATAGAACCATGCAACAGTTGATCTGATCTGTCAGCCGGGTTGAGTTGTACAAAAGGCATTGGGTCCAAGACCTCTTCCTCACTCATACAATATAGGGTAAGAGGTCAAGACCATGAAGAAATGGGGGGAAATTCCCATCATGCTACAATAAATTGGGAGTACTCATTCAACACCTACGTTATACTGTTTTTGTTAAATATCACATTACAGTTTGCATTTACTTTTTCACTCAACATCCACAAATGTGAAATCTGGTTCAGAGAGGGTCAAGGTATTGGGAAAACACGCTAACTCGGCATAGAAAGGCCTGAACAAAGCTTCAAACCCAGGACTTTCTCCTGTCTGGCACTGATCTCTCTTTACTGTGTTTATTTTATGGTACATCCAAATATCAAAATATTCAGGGCAAACCATGACATCCTGTTGAGTTTATCCTTCCTATACAGAGCGAGTGAGAGGGGGGGAGAAGCAAGGAATCACTTTTTTCAGCCATTCTTACTGTGATTTAAACTGCGCTGTCATATTATCTCTATTTGGCTTCTTTATCTATGGAGCACATGTACACTTCTTTCATCTTGTGCGATGGTGGTGGTGCGGGGGGTGAGGTGTTTAGTCAGGCCACATGGAGTTCCTGCAGCCTGCTGATCTAAGAGTGGCGACTAAGGAGAGCAGGCAGTGAAAGCCAGATTTTGTTCAAGCTTTTAATAAGACACACTGTGATATAGTATACTGCAAAGCTGTGTGCGTAAACACTTGAAGCACTCAATCTGCGTTCGGCCAATCTGTGTGCAGAACAGGGGAGGGCCTAACAACTCTGTTATTTTACACAACTGACCTTATTTGGCCTCTTTGATACCCCCAATTTGTCAGCTGGATTTGATATATTGCCACAAATATTTGTCCAGGCACACATTAGTGCTGTTTGCGTAGTATGTAGAGACAAACAAACCGCAATGCTGTGCGCCGAATGTAATAAATGTTAAACAGTGAGTGCAATTATACTCTTCATGTAACCTACCCTGTGCACTAAAGGCATGCCTTTGTGGATGTGGGTTCCTTTTTTCACAGGCTGTTATTCCCACTTCCTGACCACCTTGAGTTATTTTAGTGTTTATGGTATGCAAGGGTTCCGTGGTGATGGTTACGCTATCCCCCTGTGGGAGGGAAATGTTGATCCCGGTGTAAAATCTAAAACAGTGTAGACAAGACGAACATTGATTTTAATGATTTGTCACCAATGTGTTAATCCACACTATGTAGGACTTTTGGCCAGCATAGTCTCAATTACACCAGCTAACCTTCTAAACAATGATCGTTCTTTTGTTCGCAAATGTAACACTACTAAACATCCAAGATCCTGTAGTATTAGTTCAGTGATCGGTTAGACACATTGCTGAATCTGATTACTCGTTTTATCTTCCTCACAAGACAAGGATTTAGGGAATTCAGTTTTTTTATATTTGTGCAAATTTTATGAAACGAATGATGTGGAATGATAGCGCTGCTTGATATCCTTTTCTAGTATGAATGTGAAGGGAAAAAATGGGCTTGCTGGTGTTATTGATAATAAAGGTGCACTTTGCAGTCAATGTTATAGGAGCAGCTGCTGATCAGACTTCTTGTGCGACAAATCTATCATTGACCAAACCCGCCACCCCACATGCTTACTGCCCCCACACACCAGTCATCAAACCCCTCACCGCCAAGCGCATGCTGTATGCCATTGCAGCCATAAATCACCCAAAACAAAGCGGGTTTAATCTGAGACGCGCAGGCCTGACATGCAAATGTATTACCTGTTGTGGCTAAAGTGCAATTGCCCCTTCTGAGTGGATCCTCTGTTTACCTTTGAGGAACCAGTCGGATACTGTCGAGACAAAGTCCGCCACAAAGGAAGCTGACGGCGGCAATTGAGGAGACAAAGCCCCTCTATTCTCAACACTCGCACTGCCTTTTCATGCTGGATGTCATGCTTATGTGACTCTGCCAGACAAGATTTAAGGATTTTTCTCAGGCACATTTGCAAAACACGAATAGCAAATGATCCCCTTTGAATTGGAGTGTGGATCGGCACCTTGTGCTGGGTATGATTTACAATGCTTTGAATGCATTGTGAAGGCATATACTATATGTTAATGAAAGAAAGTCCATTGAGTCCAAGCTAGCATTACTAGCCAAAGTTGGCATGCGTGATACAGCAGCATTAAGCATCAATACCTGAAAGTACTGTATAATAGAGATGTGCAATATAATCATTTTAGCTCAGCTTAGAAGTTGGATTGAATTTTAACCTTAACGATCATTTTATCATGTCTGGGTCTTATAATATTCCTTTGTCATGACCCCTTTACGTCCAATGCAATCCGAAGCAAGTGTATATTGAGATAATTTTTTAAAACTTTCAAGTGCACCAGAAACCTTAAAATCATGTGACCAGAGTGCTACGCAAATACAATTTTACAGTTCAGTATTAGATTTATGTGCAGAGATGGATACAACAGGAAAGCAGTAGTATGGTCCACCCACATCTTTCTGTGGAATATTTTCTCTTGGACATGGTTGGCCCTTTTTAATATCGTCACCTTTTTAATACGGTGAATTAACAGTAATAGTACCTGCTGTCTTAGCATTGAACATCATTAGAAGTTCATTTAACAAGACACAAAGAAAAATTAGGCAACAGAAACATGTGATTGCTTGAAAAGGAGCGCTTGTCCATAAATGTTTCTTGTTGTAGTTATTAAGCATAATCATGGGAATTCAGGCCATTGGTTCTATTGCAATCACTGCAGATAATGATGGAAATTGCTAATACCTCCCAAAAACTCGTCATCTTTGGTTATTAATTTAAAAAAAATACATGAAATTAAGGATGAAATGAATAATGGCAAGCACATCCTCAATCTTGACCTTGTTTAATTTTTAATGAGTTTGGTACAATGGAGACTCCATTTTTATAAATGGAGCCATGGGCTCATGTGAACACTGCAGATAATTAAAGATTGTCTCCTTATTATCGAGATCTTACTTCATCTCCTGGGAAAGTAATACCTGTGTTCGGGATACTCCTGGCTTACTGTTGTTAAGCATTCAAGGAGCACGATGAACAAGCAAATATGAATATATCCAAACAGCCTGGAGACTTAGCTCCCAGGAGAAATCATCACAAAAAGACCTTTTGAACACTGACATTCTCTGCTTGCAGAGAAAGTCAAAGTTGTCTGCGAAGTAAGACACAAACAAGATTCTTGTCAGTAATACTTTATCACAAACAATGTAGAACACATGGTGGGTTTTTAAATGGCTTGGAAATAATGGCTGTACCGTCACTGCAGTGCCCCAATTGAGTGGCTGCCATCAGTGTCGATTTGGTTATGGCCCAAAGAAAAATGCTTGGCTATGTTTAGGCAAATGCATATCTGTGATTTTAAAGTTACTGATTGTTATTCAAATATCATTATTTCCTTGCCTAGCAGTTGTGCATTGTCCTGGGCTGTCAACAAGCCGTCTGGTAAATTTTAATTATGGCAATTGAGAGGGAAGAGCAAATAAACATATCTTTTCTCTGTAATTCTGTTGGAGATCGACTCGACCTGTCCCTAATTGATCATTGTATGAGGTGTGTTTTAGACTTTCTTTTTTGTTGTTGTTTAAATTGGGTTGAAAAAGTGTCTGTGTCTATTTGTGGTGTGGCGTTGTGTTGGAAATGCCAGCTGTCATATCATGGCTGTACGGGAGCAAGCTTTTATTTGGCGGGCTCAACACCACTTGTTGGAATGCTTGCAATGTTATATTATACATACAGATGTACCATGTGTCAGTGTTAAGGTTTTCTTCAGTTTCATCAAGCACTAATATGCCAGCATGAACTCCTTTTATAATTATTTAGTAGTTTGCTGTTAACACGTTAACATCGTAAGATTGAATTAGTCATAGGATGTGACAGACACATTCTTGATTAATTCTAGTGGTATTTCTATGTCATGTGATGCTGACGAATAGTCATTCAATGTAATACTTGTAAGGAGTATGTTTTAACACAAACATTATGAACTTGGTGAAGGTCAAACAGGCTGAAATCAGAGTACTAAACCTTAAATCAGTTTGATAGTTAATAGACATGACTGTACGTTTTGGCCGGGGAAAACAAAAAAGGCAAGAAAAGAAAAGGCCTGGTTCACACATGGACTCAACGGCCGGTATCAGATAACACCAGAGGGGAGTCGGGGCAAAAACAGTTGAAAATGAGCAGCACATGAACATTTTGGTCTAACTGGCCGTGTCTGCGTTGTTCTGCTCTTGGCTTTTGGCCACGTGGCCGTCTGGGTTAAACGAGAGTGTGCTTTATGGCCAGCACGGGCCGAGGCAGACTGACTCTTCCTGCAGTTTTTCTTCATCCTCTTTTGCCTTGCTGTGCAAACTCAAGCTGCACAAGGACAATATTATGGAAAGCACAAATTCCATGTGTCAGATATTAAGAGAACAGCACATGCACAGTATTACATTGCTTGTGTCAATTAAAAGGCTCCAAAAACGACACTAGGTTGTGCTGGGAAATGTCTTACTGCCTTATGATATCAACATCACATTTTTGTGCTGACGTTATTGACATACCAATGGTGCATTAAAGCGTATCACATGCTTTTTGTAAGGTACTGTATAACACCACAATTTCTACTATTTTTTTGCATTGGATAATATAATATTCAAAGTGCAAATTCTACCACTCTCAAGAAGGTATTTTTAGAAAAATCATACATTTAACATGGCTTATGTTTTTTGTATACAAATTTAATTTAGTAGTAGTAGTAACATTAATAAACCTTTCTTTTCATCTGCTCCAGACATAGTACCTTGAAGTAAACTTTGATGGCACATATGCTTACTCTCATCAGTCAAGGCAATCGCCAAAAGCAACAACAACAAAAAAACAAATTTATTGTAGATAAATCTCTTTATGACTACTTATTTATGTGTCCAGTTTATGGGTAAGCTTTAGGTTAGGTTAGAACTTTATTTCATCCCATATTTGGGAAATTTCTTGGTTGCAGTAGCAAGACAGACCCAAGACACACAAGACATTGTAGACCTAGGTAAAATCCCCTTGTCCCTGTATAATGACAAAGGCATTCAATTGAAACAAAAAGCAGGTGGACCAAACTTGCTGTCATATATTCCAAAGAAATGACCACGCTTGCCCACTGTCTCGTTGGAGGTGACGCACTCCCACCCACTCTTTACTCCAATTGATCACTCCCCAGTGATACTGCGTGCCACGATTTGACGCTTGCAAGTCACTGCTGTTGTTTAAATTTGGCGAACTGCTCATTTATTTTTCAATAAGTTTCAAATCTAATCTACAGCGTGGAAACAGTTCAAAATGAGCTGCCAACTTTTAAAGTCTCCACTCCCTGACTCACTCACTCACTCCTCTGTGCGGGTGCGCGAAAGGGAGTGAGAGAGTGGGTGTGGGCGGGGCACAATGATGTCAGACAAGGGGGCGGGCCCACGCTGTCAAGAGGCAGATAGGCTTTTTCTGAGTTTGGCAGCTTCACCCTCCTCTCTTACGACACCCCGAAAATAGCAGTCCAGCGTGTTCAACGTGAAGCCACAATTACGTTTTGTCCATCCGAGCCGCCGAAAGAGAGTCTGTCCAACAACACGACTTGGGACGAAATCGGTGAGTGAACGCAGAGACAATTTGTTGTTGAGCGGCCGTGGCTGGCGATTGCGAGTTAGTTGCGCTAGGAAAGCGCCAGAGGGAGGCGTACAGTATAGTACAGTACTGTAGTAGTGTGGAAGTCGAGATTGGAAGTCCAAAAAGTAACGACAAGGCTCCTATTTTTCCTCGGAAATCGAGTTTCAATTACTATTTTACATGATGCGTTTAAATTTGCGCGCTTCTCAGCAGAGCGTTACGATTCGATCGGTCATTTTTGTCCTAAAACAGTTGTTGTCGGCGTCATAAACAACAATAACTTGCCAGTCGCGCTCTTGTATGATGAAAAAAGTCTACATTTAAGTCCGTATGGCTTTTTGATGAGTGCCCATCGCTTGGCAGCACCTGTCTCTCCTTCATGGGGTTTGAACTCTTGTTGCGCTTGTATTCTGGACCCCCTCTCCACATAAAATAATTAAATAAAACTAAAGAAAACGGCTCACCACTTCTAATAATATTACTATTTGACTATAATACTGCCAATTAAGCCATCACCAGCCCTGTGCAACTTGGACCGCACAGTTGAAAGTTTGTGCTTTTACTTTTGATTTTGCATACCTTGTCCTCCCAGTGGTGCTTATTTACTTTATTTCTAACCCATTTCCTTTTTCAAAATTAGTCAATAACCTGTAAGTTTCTAAATAGTGAGGTTAGGCATTACAGAAAATGATTGATTGTCAACCTTCTTGCTTTTTTTGAAGGAATGTGCCATGATTCCATCTGCCAAAATTGTGGCATGTGCATCATGACCAGATGAAGTTCATAGTTCCCACGAACCACTGACTTTGATACTTCTCATCTCTTAATCTAATATTAGAAATTTAGGTCAATTTGTCTTCTTCTATGGCAGCGCTGTTCTGTTTAACCCAGAAAAACGGATACATAATCATTTCTTGTTTTTGAATCTGATAAATTGAAATTTAGATCCAACACAATAGTTAGTGCATGTTTGAACAATCTAAGCCAGAATACAATTATTAAGAAAAAGCCTGACTCTGATTTTTTCTCAGTCTGCAGCAGAATGGTGCAGTGTGCGTTTTTTTTTAGTCGAGTGCGGCTTATATGTGAAGAAATATTATTTTCTTGTAAAATTCAGTAGTTGCATCTTATTGTCAGGTGCAGTTCACAATCCGACTGGTATTCCCAAAGTGAGTTGAGTGTCATTATCGAAGCCGTTTGGTATTTATCATTGGTCCTGATAGCCTGCTTGACGCTCATTTCTGATGGCGAAGGAGTAAAGAAGCCTCCAATCAGGAGTCATTAAGGCCCATGTGCTGGCTGCCCTAAGCCACAGTGATGTTGCTGGTGATACATGGCTTTTATGTAGACGAGCATCACCATAATTTGTGGCCCATTAGTCCAGTTGTAAGACCAGTTATTAGTCTGTCTTGATTTTTCTTTTTTTTCTCCCATTTTCTTTTTTTTTTTACAGCAAGCTGATGTTCACGGTCAGTGACCTCGAATGTTTTTATCTTTTCCATGATGGAAATATTCAGCTTGTTTTAAAAATACATACCATAAGTCAGTTGTGGCCATACTCTTGTGCTCTACGGCTGCATAGAAAAGCAAAGAGAAGGCTTTTATATTTGTTTGAAAAATAGTTTATTCATTCATTCATGAAACTTTCAAGCTTGTCATTACAGTAAATGAGCTACATAAATGTCAAACTAATGAATTCAATGGAACTGAGGATTTATGAAAATAAACAAATATGTTTTAACCAACACGGGAAAGTACTATTAATACACAATATATGCGGATATATGCGGAATTGAGCAGACGTGTAGTAATTGATAAGGTGCTTATTTTTTCAAATAATTACAAAATCGTAACAGAAGTTTATAATTTCCATTCCACTATTAAAAAAAAGCACATGAACGCAAATGATTCCGTTAGAGCTTTTGTCATTAACTTATCTGAAAAAAAATCATCATTCTTAAAAGTATAGTAAAAATTGTTAAATCTACAATCAATTAGTTGTCAATTTATTTATCAATCCTTACACCTCTGGAATATTGATTCTACCCACATCTATACACCATTTAAGGTATAGAAAAGTTACTATTCATCACAATTAGCATATCTCGCAGGTTTTTTATTAAATAAAGAACGTTATTTTTTTCCGGGAATGGGGGGTGCTGAACTTGATAAGCGAAATTATAATTACTTTTGCAACTTACAAGTCAATTTTACCACTCCTTGTGCTTCGCAGTTTCGTCCAACTGTGTTTTTAAGTGCCTGTCGTACATGATATTGTCTTTTCCCAAAGTTCCCAAAGGCTAGAAAGGGTGATGTGTGAAGAAATGAGCAGCTGCAGCATCCTCTCACTGAACACTCTGTCCCCACCTTAGCCCTGTGCTTCAACATTCTCCTTCCACCACAAATGTGGTGTGTGGGCGAGTCGGATCTGCAATTAACGCCGGTTGTCAGGGAGAACGACCGTTTAACATAAAGCGTAAAAAACCTCCGCTTTCCTGCTGTTGGCTTCTTCTCTGGAGGAAAGCTTGAACCCAGGGTGCACTGAAGGGAAAAAAGTTGCATTTATGCTATTGTCATTGGGTTTCAATAGTGTATTCACAAATCAAAAATCTTTTGAATTGGGCCAAGAGCACAAATTGCACTGCCATCTCAAAACTGTTGCTTCCCATGGTGAAAATGTAACATTTAGTAAGCATGGCCAGGCACACAAATTTGGCTCGCTCCTGTATTTACCACTTGACAGTAGGAAAAAAAATCCTCCATGAGGCAAGTTTCACTGAGTCCCATTTAAATTTAATGATGAACTAATTTGTTTTATTATTTTACTACAGTTAAGTGTTTTTTGTGCCTATAAATTGTGCCAAAACACCAGTAGAATGATTAAATCGTTTTTTTTTCACTGAAATTGATTACCATTCCATATTGCCTTTAGCAAAATTGATTGGATCCACAAAAGAACTGGTTAAGATAATCTTTGTCATTGTGTGCCATTATTGAATGTCACTAGATTTGTTAAGCTAATTGTATCAAATATGAAAAAAAAGATATTTTTCAAAAAGATAAACAATATCAAGCACATTCAGTAAGGTTCTGTCCCTGTTTGGCTGACACAAGTATTTGGTAATATGACACATTGTGTCGGTGCGCCATCATCAATATGGAGATTCCAGCATTTGACTGTGAGACCTGAAGGTCGCATGCAGAATTTTGAGCCTGGCAGATAATGTTTTACAACGCAGTTTACGGGACGCCAGCTGCCTTAAAAAAAGCTAATAAATCAGTCACTTCTTGTGAAGTCTTTTCCGCTACTCAATTGAGAAATCATCACAATTAATACAAACATTTATTATTTATACTTTTGGGTTCATAATAAATGGGTCACTGTGTGTGCAGTGTGTCACGCTAGGGCTATATGCTTTGGTATCAGTAGTAAAACAATGTGCAAAATCGTGAGAACTTAGACCTGAATTCCTGTAATACTCTTTTACACCTTCTCGGTTTTCTGGGCTTTTGTTTTTTTTCGATAACCTGAAGCAACGAGTGACGTCAGTCTTGCAAATATTCAAATTCCAAGTGGATATTAGGAGAAGTAAACAGACCTCCCAAGCGGCAACTTTGCTATTAATGGCCTGGCGTGAGCGCTGGGAGAAAGTATTACTCAGCGAGGTCCAGTTTGCACAGCAAGTCGGCAAATGACGACCTTTCAACTGTTCCGCCCTTGACTTAGACCTCTGGTTGTAAGCCGTTGGGTTTGGCTAACTCAGCACATGTGCTGCTGATCAGGGCAGAGCAGCTTAAGGACCAGTGTTGTTTGTTTCCCTCTGTCTCTGGTGACCGATCTTGACAAGAGGTCTGAACTGGACCACACTTCCAAGCTCACTTGAAAGATCCTGGAGCGGAATCATTCTCCAAATCTGCCTTTAATCTGCTTTTCATTGCCACATTTCAAAATCTCTGTCAACATACATTTTGATTGTGGATCAAAACTAGCACATGTGAAAATGTGCCTTGGGACTGTTATGTAACAAAAGTCATCAAAGTAGATGGTTTAAAATAAATTATTCTAAATATCAGAACAATTTTGAAATATACAAAAAACCTCATATGCATTAGAATATCTGTATGATAAATAGGGCTGCAACGATGCTCAATCGAAGGTGAAAATGTCGTTTTTGAAACCTGTTGTAATGGTAGTCTCTTTTTTACCTAAGGCTGGCTGGTTCCATCTCTGCCATGTTCATAGTTACCTTCTTTGTTGTGACTTGTGGTGGAAACGGTGTAAGTGTGAGGTGATGACTTTGCGCAGCCATTTAGCACTTTTGTGCAATGTCGTCTTCCCTTTTTTTCCTAGGATGTGCAGGAGAAACTGTACAAACACAATCTGCATAACTAAAGGGTTTACTGAGAAGATTGACAAGTCCTAAATGGGTTGGTAGTTTGTTGAATCAGTTTTGTTTAAAACATGGTCCAAAAGGCTTCGGATCAGGCAAAAGCTCATTGCTGGTAATGATTGAGATAGAGCGTTTCAATGAAATCAACTCTTGAAACAGTACTTAAAAGACACATCTATTTGCCGAGTTGCATTTTAACAGAATCTTAATGACACTTGGGAAAAGGGGAAAAAAACATAAATCAAAGGAATATATTATAATCTAATTTACTAGATCAAAAGATCCACATGACTGCTAATATACCCTGCTGTATTAAGTTCCTGATGCCCGAGTATATGGATCTTAAAAAACATCTAGCACTGTAGATTTCGATTCCCTAATGTTTTCTGATGATAAAATGAAGACATGGTATTTGAAAATAAACAATAGAATGATGAGCATGGAAACTTTCTACCCAATTTGAACAAAAATGAGCTATTTATTGTCCCGTACCTGCACAAATCTAAGTGATTTTACCTTTCAATTTAGCCTCCTTGTCAATGCAGGCACAGTTAAATCAACAGTCAACTTTCTTTGAAAAACAAATTAAACATAGATGGAAATGTAAATCTGTTAGTTTTGATTTTAGAAGAATAATCATCTGCATGGTCATAAATGCATGCTTGTACACAAAATATGGCAGCATTTTATATTCTGAACACAGCAAGCATTTGTGCCCAGGGACAGATGGGGTTATTGGTGTCTTGCAAAAGGACAGATGCCAAAGCTGTGGGTTTTTTCATGTTACTTTTTTAGAATTTCCCCTTACAAGCTAATTTACTGTATATATTTCATACTGAGTTTGTCCAATCATGAACTGGCACCTAGACTGGGGTCAGACTTGCCAGTTTCTAGCAAAGGGGACATGGTGCTGATGAATTTGTCCTTGTATGTAGTTGACAAGTGTAATTTGGCAGTCTGTTGATGAAATGCTTCCTTTCCAAGGGAAAATACAATCCTTGTTCTGAATGTTTGCACATGTATTCTTTTTTGTTAAAAATCTCATTGCTTACTTAACCTGTGATTTGGCGGAAACTTTCCTGTCTCATGCAAATGAGCCACATCTCACACTGCCTCTTTCGTTAATAGGACTACTACTTGCGGCCTGAACTAGTCTGACCAGATACATCTCCTATTAAATGATCCCTTTAAAATTCCTATTTGAGTCACACTAAAGTAATATTTCAAATTTGTCAAGCAGCGGATAAACAAGCCAATTGTTCCTTGTCTTAACGCTGGTTCAATCCAGTAGCTGTAGGAAAGTTGAAACACCGCAGGAAGAGGGCGGGCCGCCTGCGATATCCTTGTTTTTCTGTCTGTCTGAGGAGCCTCGTGAACCAAGACAGCCAGAGGCAGCGGGAGGTAAGCTGAGTCCTCGCATTATTCAGCAAACACATCAACTATTACGACAGCAAAGGGAAGTGACGCCCCCACAAGCACACACGCTCCAGTTTCATGGCTGGGATCCGTCTCAGGACTCTTTGGTGGCAAGTTCTGAGCACCAAGACCTTTCAAATTCAAGTTCTGATTCTGAGAGAACAAATTGGACTCTGATTAGGTGTTGTTGTTGTGCCTCAGCTCACAGCACCAGGAGTACTATGAATATTGCGAGGTGTCTGGTCAGCTCGCAGATTGCGACTCAGCTTGCCTGTCGAGGTGAAAATGGTGTCTGCTTCTCCACCAGTGAGCTGTCAGCACCGTGCAGTTTCTTTGGTTTGCTTTTTCCCACCCCTGTGACCATACTCACGTACAAGCCTTCATCTTGTAAATTAATATTTGACCTAGTAATTTGAAACACAAAATTTTTGGCTATACAATTATGGGGCAGTGTACATTAATTACTAGTACCGATGTGTACTGTACAGGTGTAGGATAAGAGTTCTTCCTTTTAACAATCAAGATTAACTTCTTGTCCATAACAAATACACAGCACATAGCTTGTGGATGTATTCTTACAACATATTTTCCTGGCAGTTCCCCATTTCTGGACCCGTTGTCCCGTGTTCATTTGTCACGGAAAGGATAAAACCTGTAATAACAAACAAACAAAAAACCTTGGTGCAAAGCTGGGGATATGTTCTATGGAAAAAAAACACAAATATATTTGTGAAAAGTGAATCATGACAATGCAGGGATCACTATGATTTCTTGCACACCCTTTATAACCGGACTTGGTGTCCTTTTTTTATGAAAGGGTGGACAAATCATCACATCTGGGTTTGAAATCCAGATGAGGCAAGCAGCAGGGCTTTTAGAACAATTTCTTTTTGCCTTTTCTTCCTCAGTGTTTGGAGAGAATATTCAAGGTGATCCAAGTTCTAATTTGAGATTTGAAAACCTTACATAAAAATTCTGACACATTGGTAAACATTTGATGAACTGGCATAGAATTGCCAGGCCATTGATTGCTAACCAGCATTAATATCTTGGTTATGAATACTAAATGTAAGTGCTGTAACCACTGAGCTAAGCTCCCGTGCTGCGAGCCAATATCCAGTCAATGCGAGGGACAGCTGCCCAGGAATGTCTGGCTGAGACAGACTAGGGCTCGCCCAGGGCAAAGAGGCTGTTGCGTCTAAGACAGAGATGGGCAAACTATTCCAGAAAGGGCCACAGTGGGTGCTGGTTTTATATCGATGCTGGTTGAGGTGGTCCCCTCCAGTTTCGTTGTGACTCATGGCCCATCCTGGCTGGCCCAGATTGCATAAGGCTTTATGCAACGTAGTGTAGAAAAAGGCATAAAATGAAGGATTAAAATGGGAAGAGAAAACAAAATATTCATACCAGGGTGTTTTTTTAATCCTTTACAATCAGGCTATAAAAGCATTTGGATCACTAGAGGGGACCCCTTGAAAACATACAGTACCAACCTTTTTTCTCGTCTTTTCGTTTGTTTTAATAGCTTGCTGATTATCAAGCAACGTGGAAGTAATGAATATCTGGATTCTGTCTTATCTTGATCTTTCTTGTTTTCCAACCATGCTGTGAGATCAGTGTAAACTTGGTGCAGCTGCTGAGACACATTATGCATGACATCCTCTAATATCCTTACACTGTGCATTCCCCCTGGAGGAAGATCTCACTTCATCATCGCTGTTTACCATATCAGAGTTGCAGTGTGCGCGCAACATCAAAAGGCTACCGCCGCACTTAACACGGCTTCCAGGCTTCCTGGGAGGGTCGGGCACCATAGCTCCCTATGGCATTGGCATTATCATTGTTCCCCAATGAAAAGTCCATCTGATGATAGACAGTCATGCAAATTATTGGAAACAAACACAAAGAGCCTCCTCTATTTTGAATGGCGTTCCAATGTTCGATACATTACGCAGATTTGCATTGAGGTAGGTTTGAGGACGTCTTTTTGTGGATTTGTATTGTATGCAGACTAAGAATTGGTTCCTTTTTTAATTTTCATTCACATAAGGGATGGACAAGAATGTGGCCCCTGAAAAGACAAAAAGGCTCAAAAGATAAAGCAAATTTAGCATACCCTCCAGGTACGAAAAGTGCTATGACGATCAAAGTATTTTACAGTGCACAAAAAGATGGACAGTTGTAGAAACAAGGGGTGACTAAAGTTATCCAACAGGAATGTTGTCTCCATCTGTTTTTATAGTAAACATTTTGTAGCCCTAGATAAAATGTGTTGGGAATTCTCAGGCTACTACACAAACCAGTAGTTAGTTCCTAACCTCAATGTGTCTCAATTGCTTTAACCTGAGAAAACCCTTGTGTATCACGTGCAAATGTGAGAGAACCAATGATTCTAATAACTTTTTTTCTGGTTTACTGTGTCAAGTCATTAACTTGTTAAACAATGTTAACGTGATTTGGCTGATTTAGCTTGTTCATCTGTCAATTACATTTACGCCACATGGCATGGTAGACCTGCCATGAACAAATGTCCTTAATGTTTTGGAATCAGTTTCAACCAAGCTGCGGCTTCTTTAACGTCTGCAAATTACAAGGAGTTTGAGGTCATTCGTAGTTTTCTATTCTATTTTCAAACGTAATCTGAGAAGACTTGCTATCTTCTAAACAAAAGTAGTGTACAAGTACATTATGTAGCTAGTCCTCCATTGAAAGGTTCAGAGAAACATTTCTTATTTGTCTGCAACTTGGATATTCAAGATGATCCGGCATTTGTTTTGAAGAAAACCAGACGCTAGGCTTTGTGCGGTGGTGAGAGAAAAGCGGCGGAAAGTGGGCCAGCTAGAGAACGATACAAGCTGTGCTGTGTGTCAGACTTCTCATTTGCATTCATTTTTAATGAGCCATAAATCATCACCCTACCCTTGCATCAAAAAAAGTTGTCATTCGGTAGTTGGGTAAAAGTTTTCATCGAGGGATTTACCTTGAGAACGAAAGGAGCTTCTGCCTCATGAAATAGATACCACCGTTAGGAGAGGGTCATCTCTTTATCCTTGAGAAACTGAGAATGCATTCATTGGCTGAGGCCTCAAGAACCTGACTGACGCAAATGGATCGTTGGGAATAGAAGTGTCCCAGCAGTAATTATATTACCGCGCTGCCGCACACACAACCACCGAGGTAGGATGGCATGGGTGCGGGATGCTGCTTTTAGTCTTGCCCCTTCCTCCTTCTGCCTGCCATACCTCACATGAACACAGCCAAACCGTCATTTCTGCTGCCAATTTTGTAAATCTTACTTTCCAAAAACATTTTAACTAAAAAAACCTGATATGTTATCAAGGAATGAGTCTTCTATTAGTAAATAATACACATGAACATATTAAAATAAGAAGAGCTATATATTCTGATTAATTTGTAGTTGTTATTTAAGTGACAAAACACTCAAATATATTAAAACTCTGGCTTCTGATTCAAATCCAAAAATTTGGGTTTGTCAATCTCTTCCACATCGTCATGGTAATTTGAATCACTGATTAGGGCACAGGCCTTAATAATACAACACTACAGCCTAAAAATGAACTGCTCGGTATTAAATGAGAATATTACTATCACTTTCATAAAACATTTGCTGTCAAACATGAGAAATGTGGTTGTAAAAACTTTTCATTACCTCCCTTCATAGCCTTTTTTGTAACTTTCTCTTTATGCCGGTGTGTGTATCATTTTTACCCCGCGCTCTACTCCGTAGTGCTACAGTAAGTCGGCTAAAAAAGAGACATGAAATTAATGTAGTGTCTTCTCGTGAAACCCCAGGGCACTCGGTCAAAGTCACCTTGCGTAGTCCTCGCTGCCCCTGACAGTTTAGCGAGAGTGAGATGGAAGATGTCTGGTTGTTCCCGCTGCCAGCGTACCTTGTCCTATTCAGTTGTTAGTTGCTGTCATTGTTTCTAGGTTTTCTTTCCCGGTGAATCATGCTAGGATCTGCTTTGCTTTCAGACACGTGTAATTTGGCCACTGGTAACACATTTTATCTCTCTCTTCCTGGGGAGGTGGTGGGGGTTGGTTCCTTTTTGATGTCATTTCATAGGTGATAAGTAGCTTCTCGTTTTGCCATTCCCCAGCTCGCGCAAGGTGCGAGCGGCATGAAGGATTGTTTGAACTCGCATTGATCCAGCGAGGGATTACAGATGGGTCATTGGAGAATTGGACAGAGCTACTGTCGTCATGGTGGCAGATTAACCGCTCGTTGAATGCTCGACTGCTATTTGGGTGTGTGCTAGTTTAGGTCACACTCTCCTTTTAACTCTAAATTTTTATATGCCATTTGACTGAGTTTTCTTTTGGGCTTTGTTAAACCCGGTTAGGAAGGATAGATATTTTATCGAGTAAAGCGAACAAGCTCTCCAATGACCTTTTATATAACTTTCAAGTGTTCAGTCCTCTAAGAGTGCATTTTATGTATTGTTTAAAATTTAAAGGTGACTTACCATGAAATTCGTTTGATATGTTCAGACCCTTTTAGTGATTTAGAGACATTTTAAAAGGAAAAGAAAATATCTTAACACAAATTTCTACAAATTCTCAATTTAGTCTTGCGACTTTGGAGGACAATTAGCATATTGTGACTAAATTGTGAGGAAGATGAATAAATTCTAAGAGCTTTAGAAATATATGCTATTACTATAGATCAGGTGTCTCAAACCGATTCCGCCGAGAGTCGCAGTGGGTCCTGGTTTTTGTTCCAACCGATCCAGTGCCGACATTTTAACCAATCAGGTGTCTTCTAAAATAAGTAGCACCTGGCTGCAATCAAATGATTAACTGATTACACTTGCAAAAGGTATCCTCTTGTTGAGTTGGAATGAAAACCTGCACCCACTGCAGCCCTTTGAGGACCGGTTTGAGACCACTGCTATAGATACAATAAGAAATGTGCTGGATTTGGTCACTACATAAAGGAAGTAATTTTTCATGAAATGGAATTTATTTTGATAACCGAGTAGTGAGTGGAATTTCCAATCAATGACAGATGATTTGTTGCCAATGCATTTTCCATTTATTTCATTTTTTAAGAAAAAATAATTTTATTTTAAGGCCACATTACCAAGCTCTAATTTGGTCATTTTTTTTTAGATAATGCAACATTTCTCACTTTTTTTTCTTTTGTGTTACTGTGATGGCACTTATTCATTATGTCTCATTAAATGCTGTGGAAACCACTGTGAAAGTGATATAGCTATAACATGAGCTCATTGAAAGAAAGAGAGAAAAGGCAAGGAATTAGAGAGAGAGAGCGAAATAACGCCTGAAAAGAGGAACGGGAAGCGTTTGTTGTTGAGGGATCAGCCCCTTCGCCAGATTATCATCAGGAGACGTTAACACTAGTGATGCTGCAGGGGCCACAATCCTGCCTTTTCACCACTGGAAAGGGAGATAAGCTCACAAAAATGGACTGGTAGAGTGTGAAGGGGGAGTGGATGTGTGGCGTGAAAGGGCTGGCTCGCCTCCGCTTCCCTCAGGCCGTCAGTCTCATTTACAGGTACAACAACTCCTGATAAAAGCCAAGAACAATGGGAGTTGGGGGGGGGGGGGGGGGGGGGAGTCTTGTTCCCAACCCCAAGGGTTGTCGAGGCGCCATTCAAACAAATTGGTGTAATTTTAGTGTGCTTTTAGGTAAGTGTTTTTCTGAATAACTACCTACACAACCATTTATACTGTTGCTGTTGAAATATGCTGAAGATGAGTGTCTCTACCTGCTTCTTGTGTGCACCTCAACCAATAGTGACTTAGACTAGTAGTGTATCTATTACCAAAATATAGAAACTCACCCGTCTTTGGCAGTGTAGTAAAAGTCAACCTTTCATCCACAAAATTCACCTTCACTGTGCCAGTGTGCTTAGGTTGGCACAGATTGGTCTAACAAATTCCCAAACATGTCCGCTCCAGCTCACCCCAAGATTAGATGTATAGAGATTGTGAAAAATCGGTGACTGCTATATAAATCTGGATATTCATCATGGTGCTAATGGATATTAGTTGATTCTTACGAAACTCGTTTGAGTGCTTGGGAAATGAAAAACAACAATAAACAAAAGACAGATCTCTGACGACTGATTACAGTTGTGTGCATGTCGTCCAGCCTGTTTAATGAACTTTCCAAATAAACACAAGACCATGGAGGTTAGCCACCAGAGATGAGCCCCTCTGTGGTTGTTTAGTCTCGGACTAATCACCACAATGGTGCACAGATGGGAAGGGTGTCCCCTAGGTGGTCCCTCCCTTTCCTCCTCTTCAGCTTTCGCCTTTGACTGCAGAGATCATGCAGACGTGCAGTAGAATAACAGGAAGTGGATGGGCAGGAAGTCGAATCTTGTCTATCCAAGGCCTGTGATTGGCTTGTGAGGATAAGCAGTTGGGATCGCTGCTGTAACACGAGCCAGGCTCCCACGACACTTATGATTTCCTCTCTCAGGAAGAGCTTCAACTTTTGAAAAATGTTGCTAACTTTTTATTCAAACATGTAAGCCACACATGACACATCCGCCGGAAATCATAGACAGTGATGGGCGGGGTTTAATTTGTGTCATATTCATACGAACTTGATTTTGGTCTGACTGTATTCAGATACTAATTGCGAGCAGATCTGCCACATTATTGAATTGGTCTGTTGTGATTGATTTGTAGACACAGTCACAGTTGTGAAGTATTATACATTCAAAAGCAATTGTTAACTAGCTGTGACCCCTGTCATTTTATGTGGCGTTATGTCATATTTGCACTGATTACCATACAATCAAAACTAGTAAAATGAGGCTACTTTAATTTGTTAGTTGTATTTAAGATAAGTTAATCAAATAATAATTTTTCAAATAATATTTTTTGCCGATCAAAGGAATCTAGCCAAATGCCAGATACACCAATAGTGATACCCTTAAATCCAGTATGCGAGCATGTGCAAATCATTATCCTGGCTGTCACAGCGGGACAGCTCAAGTCTAGAGGCATAATGGACGCTGCCATGACATTTCTCTTACACAGATGTGAAATGACAATCTGAGGGAATTCAGACAGCAGGTGTGCAACACTCTCAATTTATTGCACATGCTGGACAAACCTTAGCCTGAAGCTTAGCAAATTAAAGCTCTTGGGTGGAGGGCAGAATTATATGTAACTATTAAATCTAGAGATGGCCCTGATCCACTCACATGATTGGAAATCGGGCTGATCACGTCATTGGAATCCTGTGAAAAATATCTTGTTTTAAAACTGTATTAATTGATTTGTAATTATTTTTTTAAGTACTAAAACGCAACAAATTAATCCAAAGGTAAAAAAGTATTGGCAAAGGAAGCAAAAATATGTTTTACAGTGCACAACATAGCTTGTAAACCACAAGTGCAGCTGCAAGTGTGTCATCATTTGCTTTTTATGCTTTATTTTTCATTTAAGTTTTCCTCCTTCGCGTCTACGTGGGTGTGTGGTGATTCGTAAACCCATATGCTGTAGTCACATGTCAAGTGTTAACAGCGAAGACAGCCGAGGCCACTGGCTTTATTCAATTTAACTGAGGCTTGCCCAGAGTGGTATAAGCGAAGCATGAAATGCCTGGAACTTCTAGGATGGATGTTGATTTATTTTCATCCAAAGATGCACGGAAATAACCCTAATGGGTTGTGCCAAGTTGCCAGGCAGGTTCATGCTTTTTACGCTGCCTCAACGTGTCCCATTTGGCTATTAAAACCCAAATTTAAGTTTTACCAGGATCATATAACAAGGATGATTTCAGTCACTCTTTCAGAGCCGGCAGTCATGAGCACACACACTGTCTTGAATTCCAAATTTTGAAGTGAGGAAGGGGCCAAAATTAATAGCTTAAAAAAACTGTGTCAAAATATAAAGCACATACTATTTAGGTACATACTTATTGTACTTACCGACACCCCATCGAGCTCAGCTGACTATACACTGATTAGCCATTGATTCACTTGAAAGTGAACATCTACACACATTGTTGGCTCATCAAATTGTTATTCACGTTACCTCACTCAAGGCTATTTCAGTATTTTTGCTTTCCATAGAATTAATCCTTTTTTACAGCTAGCTGTCATACCCTTCTGACTGTGTGCTGTGTCTGACTCAATCAATGTTGCATTTTTTTGTAACTTGTCACCTGCTTTGTTGTGTGTTTAGTTATTTGACACTGTTCTTTGTCTTGATCTTTCAAAAAGATTCTAACATGTCATTGGATAAAATGATCTGATGTTTTCACTAACAAATTTGCTCCTACAAAAACATTGTGTTACAGTTTTCCTATAAAGTTATTTACCACTTTGCATAGTGGTACCACATATAGTCATGCAGCTGCTGTAGTTTTGTATATTTGGTTGATGAGTATTTTATGGTCCATACAAATATTTCATGTTGTCAGGAGTGCAGGGCAGTAACATTTTCAATTACCCAGCTCCATATCAATGCCCCAAATTTGCATATTTTCCCATCCTGCCTCATACATACATTTGTAACCCGTTAGCAGGGTGATCTCAGTGAGGTTTCCCATGATCCAGAAAGCCAGACACCATAATTTCAGTTCATCTCTAAGCCATAATGAGTGCATGCCACTGGAAAGCGGTCATTTTCATTGACACTGCCAATTTGGCCTCTGGCTTGCTGGTTTCACAACCATTGTGTTTAATTGTGACAGCTGTTAACCTTTCTACATATTTGTTTATAAATGTGTATCTGCTCACTTTAAGTGATTGATGTGCCTCTGGGGCAAAGGCTATACATTATTCTTTCTTGGAAGCAGGACTGACAGGGACGTCCCCCAGTGAAAAGTGGCCAGGTTACATGCTCATGTGGGAATATACATACTGTATACTTCCACCTTTTTCACCCCCATAATCCCCTTGCCGCCCGGGATACTTTTACCGATGTCAGCCTGGAACTAGCTGTCTTAATTATCTTAAGAGCATAGTTGGCATCATGGCCAGCTTGGGAAGGTCAATGCTACGTCACCATGCTGTGTTTGCAAGCTGAGCATAAATGCACTAAGTGGACGTGCTTGAACTTTAAATAATTATATTTGAGTTTGATTTACTTAATAAAGGGACAATGCATATTAATGAACATATACATGTAAATATGTAAAATTATAGCCAAAGGCTAATTTCCATCTTACATCCCTTGTACAGGTTGATGTTAAAAACACAAAATAAAATAAGTTTTAAGTTTATCTAACAGAACATACAAAGAGATAGCTACTTTAAAACACCTAACAATCCCAAAATATCTAACTAGATCTGCAAACTATTTTATTGGTTAAAATAGATTAGATATCTATAAACCTTTTTTTCCCCAAGTATGTTTTGAGGCTTTCTATACCATTTATTATACGAGATGCTGGTAGTGGATGTTTAGGAGGCTGAGGAACAGTACCCCGTTCCTGCATCCTCCCTCCTCCAGGCTTATGGCAAAGATCCCCATTTCCATCCAGCAGAAATTGGGTAGGGCAGTACTACATAATATTTTCAAAGTACTGTCGAATCAACCAGTGCCATTAGTACGACTTTTGTGACTTAAGTGCCATTCAAAGTTGCATGCATATTCAAAGTTGCCTGGAAATGCAATGTTTAGTGCATGTAACCACACCCAGTGACAACATGTAACTCATGCACTATCTCCCTGAATCACTTCTGTTTAACTCCAGTCCCAATTCCATCTTTACACTTGGATTGAAAAAAAAAAGACCACACAAATTTCTTGGATTTGGGCCATTTTCCCCTGCGATTATGAACGGAGTAATGCTGCAATTTGTTAAACAAAGGCAAAACATTGTAGCCTACAATTGTCAACTTGGAATGTAATTGCTCTTTTCTATGGTCTACAAAAAAATCCTACACTTTCTCATTGAAGAACAATATAGTAAAGCATTTTTGTAGTTTTTTTTAAATGTGATAATTGGCATAATTTTTACATCCTACCTGATTATCGACTTTTAATTTTTTATCAAGTGGTGACATAATAGTCGGTTAATGTGCCCCACTGTCACAGGCTGTCTTTCATTGACCTCAGCTGTGGCTCACATGAGGAGATAAGGCCCTGAACATGTGGGCCTCATACTCGGGATGACATTGAGAACAGAAGACTCTTGTGCTTTGAAGTGCCTAAGGAGACATTACTGAGTGTCATGTTAACTCTGTTCCCTCTCTCTTTTGCTCTTGCTCACTCTGGCCGTTTTCTGCCTCTTTCTTTTTGTAGATTGTCCGGGTACAAGGTGAAGAACATATGGGTTGTGGAGACCAGTGACAGTGCCCATACCAGAAGAAGGACTTGTACAATGTGCTAGGAGAGCAGCAGACGCATAGTGCGTGTGTGTGTGCATGTGTATTTCATCGTTTGTCCAATATCATCCGTGAAGTGCCATAGAAACGGCAAAAAGGACAACGAAGAGTCATGGGGCGGAAGAAGATTCAGATCACCAGAATAATGGATGAAAGAAACAGACAGGTACTATTTCACAAACATATATCTAAAGATATTGCATAGTGGTTGAGTGGCAAGCACATCTGACTCATGATTTTGTTCATTACACAAGCATGCATTCATTGAAGAATCGAAAGTTTTTTTTGATCATTTTGGTCAATGCATGTCGATTGAGATGGGTCGGTTTTATGCACATAATAGTAGATTAAGAATAATTAAATTCATTTCGGTTATGAGCTTTTACATAATCAAAAAGGGTGAGGATATAGTTTGGCAGATCAGGAACAGTCTATCTAAAAAGATCAATGTTGCTAGTTTTCAAGTACTTTATTAAATTCCTGTTGAATTAAACTCTAAAACTAAACACAGACAATACTACACATGCTCTGCATTATAATGCAGAGTGCACTTCACATTTCTTTGCGCATGAAAATACATTAGCTCATTGCTAATCTGCAATGAGAGATGACATTCGAGGACTAACTATAGTTTGCATTGCCTTATAGTATTTATCTCTCAAAACGATGTACACAGGCAGTTTTCAACTTGTGACCATATTCGGGATTGACGGATCAGTCGTAAAGTGATCTGGTCGTATGTCGATTCATGTGGATACTGTACTGCAAAATAAAGTTTTACATGTTTCTGTGGAACACACAATAACTTGAGATTGCGCCTCCTCTTGAGAGCCTTCATAGTTTTCTCTGTCTGATCGCTGCAAACAACCAGTAAACAAAAGGGCTAGAGTTGACAAGTGTTATTTTCCCAGTTTAGGTAGGCAAATGACAATATTTAGGTTGTCAAATCCTTGGCAGAGGTTTGTACTCGGTGCTCTTATTGTGTATTGATGCTGCCAAGTGTTATCAAAAAGCCTCCTACCGATCTACATCTCGTAATTCCATCCAGCTTTACATCTAGCAACTGTCAGCGTATGCATTGATGTAAAGAGACTTTCCTCCCTCAAGGACCATCCAGCTCAACGAGGACCATGACATTTCTTTGTCATATTTACAGAAGCGGGTCCCTTGCCACCCTGCAATTTTAGCCAGAAAAAAATGGATGAGGCAGCATCAGTGTTGGGCGGTAGTTGTAGTCAAACCACCCCCAATTCCTTGGGAGATGGGCAGGGCCCCTTTTTGCGTAATGTTTGGTAGCAATTAGAAGTGGCCGCAGCACCACAGCACCCTCTCATTTAGCAGGGCGGGTCAACGGGGAGAACATCATCCTTCAAGTTGGTATGGTCTGATCTAACCACATTCTGAATTGAATTCACCCCTTCTGCGCCTGTGAAATAAACACCCAACAAGATGAATAGTCTACCAAACATCCTTGATTGGTCAGAAAGTGTTTTAAGTCTCAACCCTTTCAATATAGGACACAAAAAACATGGAGTGTAGTTATTGATCCATAACTGTTTTTCTAAGTGAAAGACTGGTCCCTGGAACCATGTAAAATGCGGTCTGTATACTACCTCTGCCTCTAAATATTGTATTTTGACACACGTACATGACGGTTTGGACTGCGCTTTGGAGTTTGTGACCTGTCGTGGTGAAAAATAAATGGTGAACTAAGTTAGTCACCACCCATAGGTGAATATTCCACGCTCACTATTTACAATAGTTTTCAATATCTTTTGTCTAAACATCATAACTTCCTCTGGCTCTAAGTGCAGAGACACCAGTCAAAATAGACACTGACGTAGAATTACTTATGTTCCACATGTTGTATATTTCTATACCAAAGCAGTGGGTGGAGTTCATGTTTTGGTCTTTGGTATTTAAGGCAGATACATTTGGCATTATTCCTTCAGCAAAATATCTCATATTCCTGTTCCCTTCCATGGGAGCATACATAATCCATACTATGTGGATGATTAAACAGTAAAAGTACTAGCACTTTGAGGCCACCGGCATCTTTTCATGCACATCTTAACATAGAGAATAAGTAATAGTTTTGAGGCATGATTGTCCATGCTACATTACAACCCAGCCATGTTCGCATAAAACCAGATTATCACGCTGATTGACAATAAATTCAAAATAATGACCGTCAACGGCACAGTGCTTGATTCTTCACAGTCATGATATTTATGCTATGATGTTTTTAATGTGAAAAATAATGGATTCCAGTAGTGGCTAATGTAATGTCCTCTTTCTGCAGTGGGAAAAACTGTTGAATTCCAAGTTTGCTTCAGCTCATCTTCATATTGAACTTTTGAATTTAACCCAGGTATATTTGGGCCACTTTCCTTGTAAGATATCCCAAGGAGTCTCTAAATTGTGAATTGTAAAGACATAGACTTTATATTAGTTCACAATCAATTCAGGATACTATTTCAAGGTCATTCCCACCCAGTACAAGACCTATGCACCCTCATTTGTCCACATAGAGATCCTGGGGGCGGTTTGCTGTCTCCGGTAGAGATGATACGGACCGACAGCCACGGTGGACCGTGCACCGCTGCAGCCAGAGGGCCAAGGTCACTCTGCCAGCTGGTGCTAGACATTCTTTTCCCTCTTTCTCCCTCTCTTGCTCTGCTTCTCAATCCACTCATGTCTGCCATCACGGGTGACACAAGGTTCTAATAAGGCTTCCAGCTTTTCACCCCTCCAGAAGTGTTAGCAACTCTGGCATCTTCGACTATGGCCCAGTCACAGCTGCACACCTAGCCCCAGATGTCTTGTTTAGTGACTCTGCCTGTGGAACGACATTGATAGACCCTCTGACTGACATGTCAGCTTTCTAGTGGCTTTGGAGCACATTATTGAAAGGAACAAAAGTGAATTCTTAATTGACTGGTTTGAATATTGGCCTGAACACCTGGTGGACCTTATTGGAATGAACTATTTCCCCCCCCAAAAAAATCGTTTTCACTAGATTAAACATGCACGAACACTTACCACTCCTGTAAAATAAAAATAAAAATACAGCAAACACAGTAATCCTAAAGTCCTTCTCTTATGACCAGTTAACCTAGTACTTTGATGCAACTGATACATTTGTGTAAATATTGGATTGAAGATAAATTGATTAGTCTAGAAGACTGAAACACAAGGCTGACATAATTGTTGTTCTGCAACTATATTGGACACTAAAGCCAATACGCCAGACAAACATCAAGAAAACATCAGAAATGATTGTGGCTTGTATCAAATTCTATCATCCAGTATGGTAGGTTTTTTTATTTTTGAATAGGAATACCACATGCTGTGAGTTTCTTTACGACCTCACAGGCTTTGAATTTAGAGAAATTACACTGTCTCTGATTGTTCTGCACTTTCTCTGTCATGGTTAGAATGAGTCTGCTTAAGTAGAGTTTTTTTGTACATGTAGCTCACAACCCCGCAGCGGTACTGTCGTTTTCTCCTGGCAGCGTTATATTATTGGACCATTATTGCGTCTGTGGCAAGGAACGAGTGGAGCGGTGACTGGCTCAGCAGCCATGCGCGCTGTGTTACCCATCGAGTTGGAACAAAGTCCCTATGCCTTGGCCTTTCAATCCATTTACACACAAAAATTGAGATTTCTCTTTGTGGCTTAATGGCTAGAGTTCATCTGCTAAGTAGTAGACAATTTGTTAATCATTTTCCCCCTCACCTCCCTCTTTCTCCAGTACGCATACGCTTGCACACGTTCCACTAGGTTGAGCAAACAAATAGACACGGAAATGGACAGATGAGAGTGTGCCTGACCCTGGTACCAAAGCTGGTTAGGAGTGCAAGGTTGCGAGGTGCTCTCAGTTGGTGCAAATTGTCCTTAAATTGGTCTCTGCATGTATCATCTTGTCTGCATTGTTATGGTAATTTGCTTTGAAGTCATCATCAGAGTGGCACAAATACTATCCGCAGCATTGAAAGAAAATAAGCCCATATACTTTATTGCACGTTTGCCATGCCAAACCATATGCCATTTTTAATGACATTGCAAAATGAAAGAAAATACACTACAAATATTCCTTACATATTGATCAGGGCAAAAGGTGATTGACTCACTATGTAGATATTTTCAGAATGAGATGTACCATTTCTTCACAGTTTTGCCTTTATGGGGGCTTTGGTGCTTTGAGGCCTAGTGGCAGAGGTAGTGGATAGTCAGATAGGCATACAAAATGTGCATTCAAGCTTGCATAAAGAAAGTTAAAGCATAAATTATGTCTCATATCATCAATTACAAAGTGCACATGAAAACAATTACAACCTGAAAAATCTGTTAATTTGTGATAAACAAGCATTTTGCAGTGAGGATGTGTAATATGACGACATGTGTCTACCACAGAAACAGAACTGCAGAGATATACGACAGTCACTCTGCTTGAGAGGGCAGGGGGTTACATTACCAACTGGAGTGATGTATGACCTGATGTCCCATCTGAGGGCTCAAGTTACAAGGCTTGTGCAGCGCTACCAGATAGCTTTCCGTATATGGAGTCAGCGGCTACAGTAATGTATGGACGCCTCTGTCTGACTCAGCTCGCTGACTTGCGTATCTTACCGTGACCTCTTAACTAGATGTGTTGGACGAACGCCATCATTTCCAATGGACAACCCATTTTGTTGTCTGTATCAAGCCCTCACCATGTTAGATTATATTAGATAACTTTATTCATTAACATGCCTGTTGACTAAAAACTTTTTTAAGCAATTGAAATAATCTGCCACTCCCATAAAAGTACTAACAAAATCCTGACTCCTGCTAATATTCATGAAAAAGTAAATCCTAGACCAGTCTTGCTTTAAAATTGGGCAAGCATCTTCTAATTCTCTAGTCTTATTCATATAAGAAGGAAATACATTTTAAATCAATTTTGGAATAGACTACAACATAAAATATTGAAAAAAATGAATACTTAAGACTGTATTCTTGTACTAGACTCCATTTATCATGCCCTTTTGATATGGGAGTTCTCATTTGTTAACAGCATTGCTTTATTGGAGTTGTATGTTTTGTCAGTTCCCATTTAACAGAAATATCATTTTATCAGGTTACCTTCACAAAGAGGAAGTTTGGCCTGATGAAGAAGGCCTACGAGTTGAGCGTGCTGTGCGACTGTGAGATAGCGCTCATCATTTTCAACAGCTCCAACAAGCTGTTCCAGTACGCCAGCACGGACATGGATAAAGTGCTGCTCAAGTACACAGAGTACAACGAGCCCCACGAGAGCAGAACCAACTCTGACATAGTAGAGGTGAGCGTGTCTCTTTTCCTTTCACGTTGACTGATCTCGCGTGGACCCCCTCCCCAACTGATCTACTCTTTGTCCTGCCAATTTTTTTACCATAAAGCGGGAAATTGCATTTAACAGGGAATAATGAAGGTACTTTTGTACTGTATTCAAGGCTACGAAATATCCCTTCATGAACACCCATTACCAAGATAATAGTCCTTTTTTCATGCTGGAGATGTGTGGTACATATAAAGGTTTCATAGGTCACATGAAGTCTCTACTACCTGATAAGTTCATGTTCACTAACTGGTGGAGGAAACCTATCTAACGACTATAAGGAGCATGTTTCCTGAGAGATAGTCCCCAAAGTTGCTGACATGTCCTCAGCGTCGGCTTTTAGCTTCTCAATTGTTCAGTAGAATATCACTAAACTGCTCATCTAGCCTTAAAAAGGTTTCTGGCAGTGACTGTGTCCCCTGAAAATGGCAGGCTGCAATGTCGAGCCTTTATAGAGAATGGTTTGGCTAATTAGCAACCTAAATGACATGAATTAGGTGGACTATTTTTCTATATACCAGACCGTCGTTACCAAAACGAGATCCTATTAGCGGAATGGCAATAATTAAGAATTCAACATAAATGTTCAGGAAAAATTTATGCCGCAGCCTCACAGTGCTGAGGTTCAGGCTCCTACTCTCAGCTCTTAAATGACTGTGTGGAGTTTTTGTGTACTCCAGCGTTCTTCCATATTCTAAGGAGAGATGGTTCTTGAGTTTATTGAATTGTCTAAATTACTCATCGGTGTAAATTTGAATGAGAATATTTTAAATGTGCCACTTCAATTCACTGGCGAACAAGCCAAGGTGTCCCCTAACTCTTGGTCAAAGTCAATACATGCTTCATCTCCCCTGCGGCCCTTATGAGGAAAATCACTATAGAAAATGCCTTAATGGAATACGGTGCTTAGGTCGCGCGTGCAAAAAAAGGGGGATTTCGCTGCATTACGGTTATAATTCTCTTAAGCCACTCAGCAGATCAGGTGTACAAGCGCGATCGTCTGTTGCCTATTGCACCTAATGAAAGACTTTTACGCTGTGAAATTAGAGACATTACATGTAGCATAGAAGAGTCAGCTGTGGCCCATTATCTTTTATTCATGCCGCTGCTTGTGAATTACCTGCTTGGCAGAGCTGCAGCAGAGAGCTTTCTGGCAAGCCAGTTGACTCTTTGAGTCGATTTTTCATCAGGGGCCTTGTAGCAAAAAAGGGCTCACCCACATAAAAAATAAATGGACGCATGTCTTTCTTACATAAGGGTGGATGCAAATTTCTTCTTCACTTGCAAGGTTTTACCAGATGAAGTTTGATAAGTCCCATTTTGCCTTGTGTTTTATAAAGTGTTTAACAGCTAGGCGAAACAAGTCAAGGTTCAACATCAAACAACAATATGGCATGACATGGAAATAATGATCTGGGATTCTTGAGTTGTACAAGTATAAGTAAGAAGCAAAAAAAAGCTTAAGATTACTCTACTCGTGTATAGTACATGTAGGAGGTCATCGCTGATTGTGGCTTTTTTGGCTACTTTCAAATAAGTTTTTTCCCTGCTGCTCAACGGCAACAACAATACAGCATTGTCCAAGCAACCCCCACCCATCTTTCTCACGGCTACACAGTTTGGGCTCAGAAGTGAAGAAACAGAGCAGAAATTTGCGAGCCATTCCACTTCATAGCATCATCACACACGACCTGCATTTGCTCAGCTATGTCAATGCGGGTGATGATTTTTAAAATTCAGGTTCCTCCTCCAAACTTTGTGTGTGACATTAAGCCATTTTTTAAAACTCCTCGCTTGCAATCAGATTGTCAATTCCATGTTTGTCAAGAGAAATGAGACTCACACGAGGCCACTTTTCCTGGACACTTATCTATTTTTTTTTTTATTGTGTTAAAGCAGTCTTTCGTCTCGTAAAGAATCATGTGCCTGTTTGTCAACTGCAAGAAGGCTCCCGAGCCAATGTGGACCTCATACTCTCACGATGTTTCACAGGGATGGTCGTCCTGTGGTTAGAAGCACAATCAAAGCGGTCACATTCTGGCTCAGAGTTGCAGCTGCAGATAAGTGCACAATGTGGAAGAACATGCCTCCATGTTGTCCACAGATGGATGGATGTAACCCAGTGGAAAGATGTGAACTTTATCTCAGAATTGGCTCGCATTCCAAAGCAACCCAGTTGGCTTAGATTTCTCCTTTTGTGTGTGATTTTGTTAGGGGTTATTCATGTGTGCTCGTACGTGTTTCAATCACAACTTCATATGTAGGACATTGGAAAATCTGCATCTTTACCAAATCTAAAACAAAGATAATTTGATATAATTGAGATAATGTGCAGAATTGCAACACTGGCCTATTTTTAATTAGATTCTGTATAAAGAAAAATAATTTCAGTCATGATCGATATCACAACAGTCCAGAATTGTATATTTTCACAATTGATTCAGCCAGACAATTTGGTTCACAGGTTAGACAGCAGGTGGCCACTTAAGTTATCATTTTGTATTCTGGTCCAAAACATGTTGGTAGATGGTAAATTGTTGTCAAAGAAGTCAAATAAGCAGAATTGGACATTTTTCCTCTGACAAATATTTTGTCCATGCTGTGGTGTTGTTGTGAAAGGGGCAAAGTCCTCATGACAGGTTTTAGTGCCACTGCCCCTATTGTGCTTATTATTAAATTGTTTTATGCCACAAATGAAAATGCTGCAGTTAGTCATTAGATTAATCTAATAATATTCATTCTACCTCCTCTCTCTCACTCTCTCTCTCCCTGTCTGGAGCTAATGAGATTTTGCCCTTGCTCCACTTCTAACCTCTCACCATGATGTGGACACAGAGATGCCTGTATGCCCTGGGAGTAACCTTTTAAATTGTGCCTCAAACTTCACTTGTCTTGGTCATAGAGATTTACTAAAGTTGGATAGGCACACATTAACTGTAATCATATAGAAATTAGACTATTCAATTGATTTTAATCAAATTTGAGTCAAATACCATGATTCACTGTGAAAAATTGATAACCTTCACTGTTATTCAAAAGATTTTTTTTATTTTATGGCTGAATTGCATGTCTTCTACCCTGATGAATTGTGAACGTAAACAAGTGGCGATCATTCATAGGGAAATTTGCCTTATCTTGCTCCATAATAAATAGGTCTTGCTATTGTTACCTGAAGGACGGGGCGGGGCTGACAATTCTTCTCTTCTTGAAAGAAAAGCCTCCCTCTCACAAAATCTCTACAGTAACAGGAAATGAGCATATAATTATCAGGCCCCTTCCATTAGCTTTAATGTCACGATTGCATCAACTGTTTTTTGGGGGTAATAAATGGGCTCGTATAGATCATTCAACACAAAATGTAAATTTTGACCGTTACAGAATGTCAGCGGCTTTTTGTGTCTCATCAGAACAAAGAGGCTCTTCATATTTATTTGTTTAATTCAATATTTGGTACTTGCTACCATGATAACATTAAAAAAGAGCTAAACATATCCACAGGAAAATATTTTCATTGTGTGGAATAGATTCATTTCCAAATTGAGACCAGTTTATATTGAAAAGTGAATAAAATGTATGATTCTCAATAAAAAGTGGTTCAGAAGAAAAGATGAAGTCATTCACTACATACAGAACAAAATATTTTTTAGTTAGTTTTACTGTTTACTGTAATTCTGAGATGGAGAAATCATATCAATGACCAATTGTGTCATGCTGCTCAATGGTTGCTTTGAGGTTTTATGTGCTGATGGTGGTGGTGCTGGGGTTAGATTGTCACTCAAAACCTGACCAATGCTGTGATTAGAACTCATTTATACCTTTTAATGAATGCAAATTGTCACATCTGCTGCGGTGAGCTAGCTGTCTGAACTATTCAATTAGTGTGATTGATTAATTATCTTAGTGCTGGTGGCTCAACAGACATGGAGGCTGTAGTGGAGTGCGAACAAAGAAAGACAAATGAAAGGGCACGTGGGTGAAAAACCTTAAACAAAAATCCCATCAAAATAATAGAATGGTATGCCTTTCAATATTTATAAAAAGTAGCAGGTAATGCATGGGAAGTCAAGTCAACATTTGTCCACGCTCATCAGTCAGCTATGTTTAGAACCGAGAAGGAAATTTGGTGGTGTTCCCGGCTACACACTGGACAAGTATACTGCACTGTCAAATTGGACATTTCATGCACTTGTGCACGCAGACTCTTCTGCACAAATCGGTTGTGTAAATGTGGACTTAAATAACAACAAAATGGCCCTTTTGCAGTTCTGCGTCAGACATTTTCCATCTATTTGTCCTTAAAAGTGTTTCATTTAACACGGATGCGATCGTACAGTCTGAGCACTCAGTTTTCTTAACAAAACACCACTTAAGTAGGTCCTCGCTTTACGACATAAATGCAATGAAGTAGTTTGTGCAGAAGTGCAACAATTCGTGGTTTTGTGGTACATGACAGATTTACAATACATGTACTTGGCACTGTCACTGACTTTTTTCATAGGAATATTAACTGTGATTATATTCACTCTTAACTGAATGCCCAGACTAAATTTGTTTTGTTTTGTTGTGTTGCCAAAAAGGTTTCAATTCGACATCAAATAAATGTATTTAAATATGGAGCTGTTCGGCTTCCATTGAACGATTTTTCCCAGAAAAAATATGCTCGAGGGGACAGTTTGAGCCCACCACCACTATAATTGCGACCATTGGTTGATATATATTTGAAAAAGTTTCAAAAAGAGAGAAACCAAGTACTTTATTCTGATTTTATAAGGCTTACAGTCAGCTGTCTCTCTTCCAACATTTCCATCTTTCCTCTCTTTGTGCAGTTCTATAGAGCTCACTGCCACAATGATGGCTAGGCCTTTTTAAGCAAAACCAAATATCATAGATATTGACATAGGCTTATTGCCTTGATGTTGATTTTGTAGGGTTTGCAATATTGTATGTGGCAGTTTCCACTGCCATAATTGGAATATTGTTTCTGCTCTTGTAACTTATTGGAGTCTTATTGAAGGAATTCATCACTGCATATTTTTAGATGGTATTTTATTAGTTCTTGATTATTTAGGAGGAGGTTGGAGATACGGCTAGATTTAACTTACGGTTGATTCAATTCCATACTTTTTTAACTCAAGTGGCACATTTTGGAAAATAAATCAAAAAGGAAAGTAAAGTAATGGAATTAGATCCAAATCTGTTTACAAATCCAATGTATATCACATAATAAACTGGAATTGGTGACTTGGTCCTACATCAAACACGCACACGCACACACACACAAATAATATGTCAAAATAGGGTGAAAAATACTCCTCACATGTCCCTTCTCAAGGTTTCTTGAGGAGAATCCCCCTTTTTAATATTGACCATGGTGCGATAGCTGCCAACTATTCTATGGCTCTAACCAATTTAACATTCCATTCAAGAAGACACTTCATGAAGAAACTAAAATCACAGGCCATACACAAAAACAGAGACAAACCGCCATAGGCAAACCCTCAACAAAGCATCCTCTCCCACTGCTACGCCAAGACCTTCAAAGCTGGTTTAAGGATAAAAATAAAAACGTTGAAAATAGCTGTTCTGTGAAAGGAGCGATTGCATCTTCTTCTTGTAACTAAAGTTCCAGTATCTGTACTCAGTTAAGTGTCTCTGTGAACCTTCTTTTATTTTTGTGCTTTTCCCAATGTTGTTATGTCTGGCTCTCTAGTAGGCTTGTTACTAGGTCAGGTCTGCCAAAGACATTTTTTTTTTTGCTTTTGGCGCACATCATGCTTCATTGACGTCAGTACTTCTTTTCCCCCCACTCAACTATGTTTCATACGTCTTATTTCACTTTGAGCATCTCGTTGGCGAGCGCTGAATGAAAGGAAGCACAAGTCAGAGTGGTTCCCCTCCCTTCTTCAAAACATGAGTTTAGATAATGCTAATGGTTCACCTTGGCTCTATTATGTCTTCGAAATGGAAATATCACACATTTTACAGCTTAGTTTAGGATATTGAAGTTCAAAGAAAAATACTAGCATTTCTAAAATGTGAGCTATTAGGAGTGGTTTTTTTTTAAATAAGAAAAAAATTGATGGTTTTAATCGGTGATTCACTTGCCATATGTGAGAATTCATTATATTTATTTTTGGGAGAACATTTTATAGCACAATGATTTATTTTGTTGCAAAAAAGTCATATATTGATATTTTTCCAAGATATATTTAAAGCAAGACCAGAAAGTTATTCCCCTTTATGCTCATTCTTTCATCTGACACTACCCATTTGCATTTAAGGTAGTCTATAAAATGGTTGTTCATGTATCTTTGCTAAATTGAAATTTAGGTATGAAGGGTTTAATCCAAATTTGAAAACAACTAGTACATTATCTTGGTCTTGCCTCCAATAAGAAAATATTCTCAGAAAATAAGAGTACTTCAATTTTTGGAATAAACAAGACCATTTGGATAATTATAGGTTTTTTGGACTGTTTGCTTATAAAAGACTTTATGCAAGCAGGGTAGATATCATGCTTCAAATTCGTCCAACGCTGAGCCAATCTGCTGAGGGGCAATCTGTTTATTCTGTTTGTTTTATTTGCACGTTGGTACCTCTTTGTGTGTCAGTGGCTTTTGTTGATTTGCTTCAGACTTTACATGTCACCCTCGGTCAGCTGCTATAGGTTTTGGCCCTTTCACAATCCTAAACAGGATGCAGTGATATAGACAATAGATGGATACCTATTGTTCAGTATTGTTTAGATATCAGAAACACATGACGCACACTCCACTGGCAAGTTGTAAACTACAACAGGTAGCTGGAAACACAGTGTGCTGGGGGATGGGAATTAATTGTTTAATGTCTTTAGTTGTAAATCTGTGTGTTATGAACCACATAAAATAGGTCAAGATCGTGCTGGCCTGATTTGATTGGGTATAGTCAGGTGGCAGCAACTTTAGCGCGAGCTGTTAAACGATCATTAAACCGCAAGCCCTCAGCCCACCCTTGTGTTCTTCGGTGACCTTCAATGAGGAGCGAAATACACAGTGGTGTCTTTTTAGTTAGCAATAACCAGCTCGCCCTTCTGCCGCCCCCTCCTTCGAGTATTCCCGCTGCGCAGCCTACCTCCTCCTGCCCAGTGGCGAGGACAGAGCAAAGCCTGCTGGGATGGGCTGGAACCATGCCACCTTCCCCCGCAGCAGCCAGGTCTGACCGGGGCTTGGAAACAGAGATTGCCAAAGATTGATGAGGACCTAGGTCTGCGGTCAGGGTGTAGAGTGTTGCAGAACAAATGTCCTGCTGGCATTTCCTGCCCTCTTTGATGCCCAACACCGGCTCATCGTATTCACTTAATCGGAACTCCTAATTGTACTTATGAATATTTCAAAGACCGGGAAGGATTGCAGTTCAAGGCAGGAGGTATGGTTTCAAGGGGTATGGCAGCTAATGGTTTCCTCAATAACCAGTGGAGGGAAGGTCAAGGAAAATGTTGGAAATGCAAATGATAAATTACACAGTTTTTTTAATACAGTAGTTTTTTTTTTTCAACATATACGCATTTAGAAGGATTTTGCACTGTGGAAGCATTTGTAGTCTTGTGGCACAAAAAGGCTCGCTGTTTACTGCAGCACAACTTTTTTTTGTTTTAAATTTAATTGTATGAACTCCTTGTAAATGGTAAATGATATACCTTATGAATTTAGCCCATCTGTGTCGCAAGCCTGCTATATAAGAAATAGGACTGTACAGAAAGTAATTGTGGGGGAAAATAAGCAGCCGGATGTTGCTATACACGTTTCAGCTCATTGTATTGGAAATTTAAACCAGCTCAGGTCTAACCTCTCAATATACGCTAATCGTTAATTTGGTAATGTGAGCCATTGGCTGAATAACACACCACTGTGTTTATTAAACAGTTCACAAAGCATAGAACAATTGCCAGACAATTTGAATATGTTTAGGAGGAACCATTCAAGTTCCAGTTAGTTAGGGAGTTTGAAAGCACCTTTTTGTATTTGGCACAATCCATGATTCATTTTTCAAGACGACATTAGTTTACCTATATCATCCATTTGCTGTTGAATTCCCCACTGTTTCACACTGGAAATATACAGACGGGTGATTTCTCTTGGTGGCTGCAGTAGCTAATAGCTTTGTCGCATTAGTCATCATCCACAAAGGTCTCAGAACAGCCTCAGCCTCTTTCAGTCCTCAGTCAAATCAGTTACACTTTAATTGGAAATTCTGTCAGTCAAATCCGGCTATAGTAAAACCACCTCTAATTAGGCCGTGGGTGGGTAACGGGAGTAGTGGCCACCCCAAAATCCTCTCTTGAGTGTCTTGTGTATATTTCTTATTACCAGATGGGAGCAAAAATACTGACAACAAAACACTGTCATTTCCAATTGCTATTATGTAATTATGATTTAATGTAAGGGCTCACAAATCCTTTGAGTGACATAAAAATAGACAAAAAAATCAAGTCTTTTTAGATTTTTGTCACATTTTGTTAGGTCCGAATAAGATGTAAACTTTTTGCCCCTCCCTTTCTTTTTCCTATCCGTTGAAGACTAAGACAATAGAGTGAGTCAAAAGGCAGGATATGACTGCAGGCTCATATCCTGATATCAGTCCACTCAGTCATGCTAAAGGACCATGAGATTGAACAATATATGTCTGGCAGTTTTGTTGTTGTTTTTATGTAATAGCCATAAAATCTAAGCCCTAACAGGCCATGCGCCCAATTCTCCTCAACAGTTTTTTTATTCCCCTAAAGTTGTAAAGTAAGGGCAACCGTTTTGTAAGAGGAATTTGTAGCACACTTCTTATGGTCTCTCAAAGGGAGCCTAGATTAGGTTAACCCCTGAGACACATCCATTAAATAGTTTTCTATCTATGAGCCCAATGACCTTTGGGAAGTAACATCAGCATTTACTGTTGTTAACTTATAGTTTTCAAGTGAATGATTGGGAAGGCTTATAGTTTATGTATTCTTTTTAGAAGAAATGTACACGCACTGTATATTTCCTGCTTGATAGACCAGTGGGGGCATGTCTATGTTGCTGCTAAACATTTTCCTCAGCAAAAATACTTAAGTGAGTTTGCAAGTGAAATATGGAACAATTTGGCTGGAGGGTCCCTTGTTAGGTATTGTGTAAGCGTGGCAATCAATGTTCCTTGGTGAGATAAATCCTCTATCAGCTGCCGAGTGGCTGATTTTTTTGTTTTTTTTTAATATTTATTTATTTTTCCAGTGCCATTGCATTCAAAAGAACCCTTTATTAAGTCTATTAGACGGCTGTCTTGAGTATTGGCATATTACCTTTTCGAGTCCCTGTGCCATGGGCCAAATTGACAACACACCTGGCTCAAAGCTGTGGAATATAATCCAGTATCTACAGGAACATGCTTGAAAGACTGTTAGTTGTTTGCAGGCCTATGTCAAAAATAGTTCAGTGAGAGCCGATAACGTTGATTAATCTAGTCATGGTTCCTCCTCTCAGTCAATACATGAATTGCTTTATCAGTTACAATTTTGTTTTGTGTGGTAGTATTCTGTACTGTTTAGGAGCCATAAGAGCTACGATCCTTGCTTTTGGGTACATGTAGCCTTGGATGGTCAGGTCTCCCCTGACAGCTGACTTTGACCGGGTAGTATGGGAAAATAGTCAGGTTTTGCCAAATGCTAGGAGGCATAACACCTGCTTTGCCATGTGCCAGTTCAGTGATCCATTTACTGGGAACTGTGGGCGGTGCATGCAGAACTTGCCAAGTCACTCAGCAAAGATTTACAGGCACACTTGCCCACAACCCCAGGCCGTTGCTTTCAGACACTCACATGCATGAGGATACTTTTGCAGAGTTGACTCGAACTCTTTCATTGATGAGCGCACCACAGCTGTCTTGCATATACGCATGATCTTACCTTGAATCAAGGCTTTATATAACCTTTTTAGAGATAATATCTATTACAGTGATTTATGTTGAATGTCAGTTTACAACTGCAGATCCTTGTATCTTGTTCCTGTGCTGTCAAGCCATCCCGACAAGACTCAAGCCTGTGTGTGTGTGTGTGTTTGTGTGTGTGTGTGTGTGTATATAAATCTGTTTTGAAACAGAAGTTTGGACCACTGCAACCGAGATATTCCTATAATGAGTAGGATGGAGCTTTAAATTTGCAGGTTCACATCACACCCTTTTGCTTTCGGGTGAAGAAAGTGCATAGTGGAAGGCAAGAAAAACATCTCTTTAAAGGATGGCTGACTATAAAGAGTGTTTACTCAGTAAACAGGAAATGAAGCAGCATGGCGTTTTCTTGGAGTCAGAGGAATGTCACCGCTTTGTACCACACCGGTCTTATTGCTTGTGTGGTTCAGTAAGACCCAGTCGTTTTGCAGCCCAGTTGTCTCTTGTTCTCATTGTGGCGACTCCGGTCTGGGAGAACTACTGGACTACTCTGAAAAAAGCCTTCTGTTAATTTTGCTAAATTTAGTACTTGCGTCATGGATCTCAATTGTCTGCGGGTGTTAAAAGATCAGTCAGAAAGCTCTAAAATGGCTGAAAGCCTGCTTTGAATTTTGTATGTTAGTGGATGAGCTAATAAAATCGAAACAAAATTGTACATTTTAACAAAGGTTTTCCTGTGAATTCTAAGGACTGTAGGCCACATTTTTTTTCCACAGTTGAATGCAAGCCATGTGTCACTGCATTTGGGAAATAATTGTATAAAGTGAGGTTTTGGCGAGCAACATGAAGGTTGCCGCATGGTCTCACAGATGCGCCTTGCTGTCACATTTCCATCAAATGCCTTCTCACTCTTCTATGGTGGTCGCGCATGTACACTCTCGCCCAAAACAAAACTCCCTCCAATTCCACTTGCCTTCATCACACAAATTTACACGCACTACCATGCACACACCCATCGGTTTCACAGGATTTTGTCAGCAGATGAGGACAAGAGGACATGAGTTAGGTCTCATTAGTGTGTGTAGGGGTGGTCTTGGTATGACCCGGGGTGCGCAAGAGTCAGCATCCATTCTCTACAAGCAGGCGGCCTACGTCCGCGTCCCCTCAACAACAGTAACTCGCTTGGCGTAAAAGGCCCACCGCTACGAGTGTTGCGACCAGATAGAAGAGCCTTGAGGGGCGGCTATAAATCATGTTTTGATGTGCATCCAACGCCGTATCACAACCTGTCACTTGCTGTCATCCTGCCTTGTTAGAGCCTCTATTCACAGCGGTAATGAGGAGCAGTGCTGCATGTAGCTTTTTTTTTTTCTTTGTCGTTGTTGAGACAGTGCCGCACTCCTACGGTCAGTACAATTTTACACCTAATTATTAGCAGCATTTGATAGCTTACTACTTTATATCATTAACATAATAGTTGGGTTTTCTGTCAATTTCTCTCATAAGACTTTTAAATAAACTAGCAGAATATATCTAGAACACACTCCTGCTTTTCTCTGCAAATAGGAAGCGAGTTGTATTAAAAATAAATAAAACATGGGAGAAACTAGATTTCTTCATACATTTTAGACAGGATTGCCAGGATTATTTTTGTTTTCCATAATCCAATCCTAAATTGTCTTTATAGTGTTGAGTGTAGCATCACAAGGAAACAAAATATGTAAGTATAATCCATATTGGAATAAATATATTATCGTAACAAAATGCGGAAAAAGTAAAGCACTGTGACTGCTTTTAAGAAGTACTGTATATTTTTTGCTGGAATTAAGATCCGAGTTAAATTGTGGGTGAAAGACTCTTTTGTTGGATCCTTTTAAGCACACGGGGATTGCACTTGTGATAAGTGAAATATAGTACAAATGCAAACCCCGTAGCACTGGAAAAGAAAAAAACAAGTAGGTCAAAGGGGGAGAGGAGAATAAGAGCTGCATAAAGGAAAATTTAAAACATTTATAGGTATAGGATTTTTCCTCTAGACTTCCAAAACTTCAGAAAAATGTATTTGAAATATTGATTTGTATACTGTATGTTCTGTGCTTCTTCAATTTGGGAGTAAAAAATTGAAAATTAGGAGACTTTAGCGCTATGTTCTATTTCTGAAAAAGACAGTTTTGACGCATATAATCTGGATCTCCAATAAGCCTTGGCAAGTGATTTAATTGTGCCTCTACCCCCTAAAATTCTTTTTTCCCTCCACGAGGCCATCAATGGAGGTTAATTTAGAAAAAATGGGAAAACAGTGAAGCAACACGCTGTTCAGGCTATTGTTCTGCAAAACTGGAGACATCTTGTCTTGTGTTTATTTCCAAATTGTGCATCTTCCTTTCAGAAATTAAGAAACAAAGGACATAATGACTGTGCTAGCCCCGATCCCGACGACTGTTTTGGGCACAGCCCCCTCACCGACGACCATTTCGGCAAACTAAGCGAAGAGAGCGATTTAATGTACAAGCACTGCGGTGTAAGTACTTTCCTCCTGTCCCCTGCTGTTTTGTGTTGATGGTTGTCTCTATGTCGATGTTCACTGCAGGCGCTAAACAAGAAAGAACACCGAGGTTGCGATAGCCCGGACCCTGATGCCTCGTATGTCCTCACTCCTCACACTGAAGAAAAGTATAAAAAAATTAATGAGGAGTTTGATAATATGATGAGAAATCATAAAATCGTAAGTACTGTAATTAAAACGTATATATTTCTTTGCTTGGCTTTGTGTGCCACAAAGGATTTCCCTCTTTAGATTTTTTTTTCTTGATTTGAATGTACTCGCTTTTTGTCAAGCTGCCCCGAAACTCTTCTAAATATGTGCTTTCTTGAAAAAATAACACCAACTTCTGGATTGCTGAAAGGAATTGTTGTGAAAATGAAATGTTACTCACCATGATAAGGTCACATTTTGTTTGATGTGATTTTAAAGTTTTTCAGCAGACATATGAGCACCATATCCATCAGTGCATTTTTATGGCAAAACCCTCCTTTTATGTTGTGTGTCATATTGACCTGTTTATTTAAAGGCCATTGATAAATAAAAAAATGACATGACAATGACACTTATTTGTATTCTGCCATAGGTGTCAAGTCACTTTTTTTCTAGTGTGGCAAAGAACCAAACATAACAAGAGGGTTAACCATCAAGTCCCAAAGCCTTTTGGCAACATAATTTCCAATTAATAATGAAAACATTTTTGTGATCTTGTCATGTGTGCCTATTTTGTATTCTCTTTATTCTTGACGTAATGAGCACTACTTTGCAATTAACAAAAGTCACGATAACACATTGACTCACTTACTGGATGAAGGCTGTAATAATCAAATTTTTTTGTGCTTGTTTTTATTTTTAATCACTGACACAAGTGCCATTGTCATTGCCACTTTGTACAGTCAGCATGCGGGTCACTAAATGCACCGCCATTATTGTAGCCATCACAATCTGCTGTTGCTATATAGCCAAATACATAAATAGATGCTACGAAAGGCAAAATGTGTGCCTGTCATGCTGACAGCTGCAACACAAAGGTGATCACCTGAATGCATGTGTTATTTTTTGTTTCAAGTTATGCATAAAATTGTTTTTTTTCTAAATGATTTTCTGTTCTAAATTGCACAAGAAATGTGTATGAGATTGTAAGAGTTAAACGAGGGGTTTTATGGCAGCGTTATTTCTAGCTGTGCAACTTTTGGTGTTTCTAACTGTACTTTTCCCCCTCCAATACATAATGGTTAATTGATTTACAGGAAAGCTTTTCTTTACCCACCACCACATCTTTTTTAAGGCGTAACTCTGACTTTTCAGGACTTATAGTAGTTTTATCTAAACCTGAAGGGATTTTTATATTTTTATGATCATACTTGAATAACATTTTTTTTGCATCAGAATTTTTTTTTTGCCATTTTACAGTGTTCTTACTTTGAAACTTTATATACATAATGGTCTTAATTAGATAATTCTTGAAGTCATCAGAATTCTTTATCATGATGAGAAAAGAAAACAATGTTACAAGATAAATGCTCAAGTGCATGTAAGAAAATTCACTGCTATTTAAACTACTAACGGAAAAGAGCTGAATATCGACAAAATTTTTGCATTGTACCACCTCCAATTATTTTGAAATAATTACAGAATATGTCTGGACTGTACATAAAATGGAAATGATTGTTTTTGTGGCGTTATGACTGCTTGATGTTTGCCAAGCTGTTTTGTGAATCGGTATCTTTCTTTGAAGCTAACCCGCAAGGGATCACTGTCAGTTGATAATTCAATTACAACCACTGATCATCATTAGACCTTGGTTTGTGTTAGTGTGTAATTATCTGCATATGTGTTGGTGTCCCTCTCGCAGCCCACGGCGTTGCCTCAGCAGAACTTCTCCATGCATGTGGCCGTGCCCGTGCCCGTGCCCAACCCCAATGCCATGTACCAGCCCGGAGGCGGGACTTTGGGCAGTCAGAGTTTAACGGCGGCCTCAGGCTCCCTCAATGACAATGGGATGCTGTCCCCTCCTCAGGCCTCCTTGCATAGGAACGCCGTCTCCAGCGGAGGCCATCAAAGACCCTCCAGTGCAGGTTAGTTGGTGGATGCAAGCGCCATTGTCAAAATTTTGGCAGTTTTGTTGAACCACTTATGTATCTAAGAGAGTGTCTTAATATGTTTGGGTTCAGCGACCGCCTACACTTGTTTTTTCAAGGAACCCTTACACATCAGTTAACCAAGATTACGCCTCCACCCCTTATTATTTTTTTTTAAGTTGTCTATTCTCTAGGAAAAAAGTTCCCACATTAACAATTTGAAAACATTGCATCACCACTATCTGGGGGGAAAATTGGTGTTCATGACTGATTTTGAAGAAAGAACACTCCTGCTAAAGGAATTACTCTTCCCCTCTCTAACATCTTTACAATCCTTCATATTCTAGCAATGTGTAAAAATGTGTGTTCTGGTACTGCGACTACAGTTGTGATTCTGTGGGTCCAGATGGCTTTGGCTACACCGCATATGATACAAGTACTTACAGCAAGGCGTGAAATGTTTCGTTCCAATGTGACTTTGTAGCAGAAGTGTCTGTTGCCTTGTCATTCCAGTTCCCTTAATGTACCACTATCATGATTTTTTTTACACACTCATTAAATAATTGAATCTTATTAAAGAATATTCAAAAATGTATGATCAAGACCCACACACAATTATAACTCTTGAAACTGCAATAAATATCAGTCTATGTAACGGTTTGCCTCTGCATAGTTGAAACTGTTGACGTATCAAGTTGTTCCCGCTCCTTTAATATTATTATATTTATATTTTTAGAAATGTTTTTTTCTACAGCTCGTACAATAGTTATGAAGCATCTATGTCCCCATGAAGTCTAAATTTGAAGTTTGACCCCAGCTTTGAACCTGTTTATTTTGATGGCTAAATTAATGGTCTGTTGTGGCTGAGGCTATTCAAGGCTAGGTTGTTCAATCAGGACCATGCATATTTTTGGGAATGTAGTGGTAAGGACAAATCCCATGCAGTACATGGGTAGAACATACAAAATACACACAGGAAGGACAGAGCACTGGATTGAACCTTTGATTTGCTGTATATGTATGCATATACTATATGTCTATATGTGTATGTTTAATAAGTCAGTTTTAAATTTAATTTCAGACGAGATTAAAAATTCCTGAAAAATGGCCCATTCAAGGCGGACACTAATAGAGAACATGTGCCTTTTGCAGACTCTGAAGAGAAATTGAAATGACATGATGTTCATGTCTTGTCTACAGCCCCCAGCACATACACTGCTCTTTTTTTGTGCACAAGCCTTGCAGATGGTTAATCATGTAACTCTGTGCATCTCATTAGGTGGCCCGCTTGATAGTGCCGAGCTCTCGGTGCCAAGCGGCGTGGGCTCCGTCCCAGCGGGTAAGTCCTTCCCGAGAAGCTCTCTGTAGCTTTGCCCATTGGACCTCCTGCTTCGCACTTGAGCTGCATGCTTGTGGTATTTATCTGTGATTGGTTCAAGACAAATCACACACAAGATAGTCACTTTTGCTTAGCTATATTGTGGACCCTGCTTGCTAAGGACCTCCTGTGTGATGTGCATATTCTTCACACACTAGAATTTTTGAAACGGGTTGAATAAAGCAGCATTTAAAAAACACACCACCCCAATTCTAACCCTCCATGGTGTGTTTCTTCCCAGTGTTGACAGGTGCATCTTCCCTAACAGGCCTTATAAGGCTGGTCAGGGCTCATAAGATGCCCAGACCAGCATAACCCTGAAAGTATTCAGGCCATGATATCCCCCTAAGTCCTGAGTGCACAATGACCGGACAGCTTGTCATGGCTGCAATGTGCTGCGTGAGGGGCAGTGGCAGGTGGGATTTTAACTCCTTCTCTGCCACCTGTCACTGAACGGCAACCTCAGCGTGACTATTAACTCTTTCTGTGCCCTTGTTATTTTTGAAATGGGTTTGTGTGTGATGGAGTCACATTGTGATGAGAAGATGATGTATTTAGAAGTCCTGTTGTTGGGTTTCAATGTTAACACTGGGTGTAAAAGCTTCTTGGTAGATTGAGCTATGATCAAAAACAGGAGTCAGTAACTTGCAGCTGTTGTTTGCACCAAGTGCTTTCTCCCACTGGCTTCACTGTCAGATGACAACTCTTTACATAGCTGTCCATTTTCACCGGCTGTTATACAGTAAAATTGAAATGGCATTCATAGACCATAGGGACCAGAGGCTTACTCAATTTGATTTGTGTATAGATACGCTAAAATTCAAACGTAAAAGTCCGCAGTTCTGATTTTATTCACTATAAATCCATTATGGTGGTGTTTTGAGAGACAACAGAAAACTGTGAAAATCCCAGTATCTATGCGCCTTAATCATTATAGTACGTTCATATACTGGTATAAATACCAGGAATGCAAAAATGTTAATAATGTTATATTGAGTATCTCACTTTTCATCCCCAACAAATGCACTGCATGGAATAACATAATGGGATTGCACATCATTTATTTGCATATCACAGACTTAAAATGTCCTAAATAGAAACTCAAAGGATTTATTCAAAAATTATGACACTAACAAAAGTTGGTTACCATTCAATGCTGTACAATTTGGGTGCTTTTAATTGAAAGTAAATAGGTTGTTGCCCAGAAGATAGCAGCATAGCTTTGCCAAATGCAAATCACTGCCATCTGTCTTCGCGACACGTGTCTTTGCCCGTTTAAAGTGGAATGCCAAAATCCATGGCAGCGTGAAAAACAATTGTTTAATGAGAGTGTCGGGGGCGGGACCTCGGGCTGCCCTCAAAGCCATTTAGATTGAAACAGCAACACCCGACTTTGCTGCAAGATAAAGAAAACAATTTAAACACATTGCCATTGGAAAAAGACGACACCAAGTCTTAAAATGGACTAATTTAATATTTATCTTGAAATTTTACTGTAATTTTGTAAAAACTGGGTCGACTGGCAATGACTACTAATGTTTCTCATGCAAGATGTTGGGACTGGATGTCTGTTGGTGTTATAAAAACTACTAACGTATGCAGCAGTTAAGTAGCACATGCATGTAACTGATGATTACTCGGTGTGCTATTCAATTTAATACTTGAATGCCCTTTTTCATTCCCTTCAAATATAATTTGTGTGTTATATAACTCATGCTCTTGACATTCCAATAGTTGAATAACTTTGGTCAAGTGGCTCAAGTAGGACCGCTCATCGATTTTCCTTGCAATACCTGTTTTCATTGCGTGTCACAGTAAGGCTATTTCTAGGGGCCAACTACTCCACAGTTAAACACTGCAGTCAATTCGTACATGATCAAAGTCCCAGCTGACAGCTGCTTGTGTATGTACTGTTGATTCAGCTGTGAGATACCATTGTGTCCTTCATAACTGTTTATTTGAGCGGGAATTGTCACCCGGTCCTTATCGTACCCTCCGAAGAAGGCTATTGTTCCATTATGTTTTTAAGGCAAAAGAGTCTACCGGTTATGAGCGCTCACACAAACACACATTTGGACATGGTGTGCACACAATAGTCAATGTGAAAGTCAGCTACTTGCTGAAGTGTTACTGATCTGTTGATGCAGCGCTAGATACCATTCATTCTTTCTTGCCCCAGTTTTATGTAATAATGTAGCTTCGAGGCGGCCCGGCAGATGACTGCTTAGCATGTCGGCCTCACAGTTCTACGGTCCTGGGTTTGATCCCAGGTCGGTCCTCCTGTTTAATTTTCTTGTTCTTAGACAATGATTTCCAATTGTTACCTGTAAATATGCTGGAAATGTACTAGATTTATACATTTATATACAGTGGTACCTCGAGATACGAGCTTAATCCGTTCCGGGACTGAGCTCGTATGACAAGATTCTCGTAACTCGAGCGGAAGTTTCCCATTGAAATGAATGGGAAACAAATTAATTCGTTCCAACTCTCTGAAAAAAAACACCAAAAACAGGATATTGGATTGAATTTTTTTTTTATTTCTTATAATTCGCCATATATTGACAAAGTAATAAATAACGAGTGGTTTGATAGTAATAAAATGTGTTTAATAGAAGTAAAATTAGACACATTTCGCGGAGGGGAAGGGAACGACATACACACGGAGGCGGGGGGGGCTGTTTGGGGGGCTTTATCCACGGCAACAATGCACTCGTAAACGAACAAACAAATTTAAATTAACTTGGATAACTATATACAGACACTCAACGTTTAATGTAACTTCAAACAAAACTAAATTCTAAATTTGTTGTAATCTTTTTTTACCTTATGTAGTTCTACGGGTTGACACCACCGGGCCGCTCCGCCGAAGTCTTCAAAACGAACGCATCAAGAGTTGTTTGTTTTTGTCTACCCTTCAAAATATTTCGATAATGTCACATACAAATGTCATCACAATAGGATAACGCACGACCACTTGCCAACGAGAAATAGTCTTTAAAGAACGATCGCGGGAGCTTCTTTCCTTAGAAAGAATAACAAGAAATACAATAGTTGAGCTTACCCACGTATTGATTGTGGGTAATGAAGTTTTATTCTGAGAAAGGTTGCCATTGCCTGTGGGTGTTGTGTGCACGAGTATACTTCATTACCCAGAAAGCCCTCTTTTTGCCCGCGCATGCGCGTTGTGCGTTTCCTGGTCTGAATAACTCATCCGGTGCTCGTAAATATTGTTATACACGAAAGATATGCAAAAAAAAAATGCCATGGCCACCTGGCTTGGTCGCATCACGAAATTTTGACCGCATCACGGGCGAATTATTCGATCGAAATTTCCCCCGTAAGACGAGCATTTTGTATGACGAGCGGTCGTATGACGAGGTACCACTGTATAAAGAACTACTGCAAATGTGTTCCAAACCATGTGAAAAAGTGAATGCACCTCTAAGTATGAGTCCAGTATGGACAGTGTTTTCACTTTCTTTTAATTCTATTATCCAGCCGTAATGGTTTCAGCGATTTCTTTTAAGTGGCCACGGTACATTTGCTGTGAAACTGTCCCTTTTCTTCAGACACAAAAAGAAGTCTTTAATCTAATCATTCCCACTAAAAAAATATAGGGCTCATCAATTTAGAAATGGACATTTTATTTTTGTTACCGGGATAATTATGCATGTCCATTAAAACTTGCCAGAGGGTTGAAAACACACAGCGCTGCATGGAATCAACAACGCAAGCAGCGCCGTTACCCTGATGACAACAATTGTTGCTGCTGGTCACGACTAGAACCTCTTGATGATGTGTCACTGTTGCTGTCTTTTCAGGGAATGGCTTTGCCAACCCCAGGGCTTCCCCGGGTCTCCTCAGTGCACCCAGTGGCAATGGCCTGGGTAAAGTCATGACCACCAAGTCTCCGCCACCTCCTGGAGGGAGCATGGGAATGGGAGGCCGCAAGCCAGACCTAAGGGTTGTCATACCCCCGTCGAGCAAAGGGATGATGCCCCCGCTGGTGAGTGAGATAAAATCGTTAGATACAACACATGGACTTAAGTATTGAGATATTACAGCTAGCTGCAGTCCATAAAATTTGGACCAGTTTTGTTTCAACTTTTTCCAATATTCCAAAGGAAAAAATAACACACCATTAAGGATTAGCATGTACAATATGACCTCCTTGTTGCTCATGTTTTTATATATTATCTGATGCATTTTTTAAATGGAATCAATTTGTAATATTTCTCTGCTCTGTCATCATCTTTAAGAGGTTTAAGATTGTAGTATTTGTTTGTAGTCGATTGGAGTAACACCAACAAAAAACTTGTTCAAGTGCAATAACAATCAATTATTCACATTTAAACAACAGGCTTATATGTAATCAGGATAATTAAGATGTAGTGGATGCACATTGACCACACAGAACACCTGGGGCTAAAATCTATCTTATCCTGGATTTACACTGCTTGTAAGATTGCCAAATTGCTTTTTAATATGTGAAAAAAAATGTCTATTCCATTTATATTCTGAGTGACACACACTATACTGCACTGTTTTACATTCAATGAAAAACAAATGGCACTTGATGGTGTTAGAAGATGACAAGATGGACAATGTTTTCCTTGAATTTTGTCAGGATTCTTGATTTTCTCCTTGGGTTTTATATGAATTGAATTGGCTGTTGTGTTGGCCGGATTTAGTTTTTAAATTCAAATGGATTCCTTTATTGAAAGGATTGTCCATTACCAATTTGTCAGTCTCACATAGGTATTCACACTTGGATTTCATACAAGAATGAGTAAAGTCGTATTTAAAATAGATGGCTGGTGTGTTGTGTCTGAGCCTTTCAGACAAGCATGGGCTTTTCGGAGGTTGGCAACTCTGGCAGGTCTGCAGACAGCCTATCATTAGACCGTAATGGTATTAAATTAATCACATCTCGGCATGACAGAGTGTAGATGAAGACTTAATCAGGGGGCCCAGGGTGTGAGCCAGATAATATCTTGTCGCCCTTGTCGCGTCTTACTCATGCTATTGATTGAGTGCGGGTATTAAGGCAGCCCTGGCCAAGTCAAAAGAAAAATTGAGTGCATATTGTATAATCTCGAAGTATACTACTATCTAGATTACCTTAAGTAGTAGTCAGAGGTGTTTATTTAGTCATGTACGGAATGTAGCAAGCATTTTTTTAAGAACGTGCCTATTTCATTATTTAAAATTGGAGATCTATGGTCATTTTCTGTATGTATCTTTCAAAGTTGTATTCAATGATGAAGCCAACCGGAATCTACACTTGAACTTTAAGTCAGGCCGGTTCTCCAAACTTCAACTTCAAACTATTCTCCACCACTATTGGCTGTGCTTTACTTTTGACTGTTTTCTGCTTCTGTAAGTTTCACATTGAACCTCCAACAGGTTATAACTGTAAGTGGGTGGGATCATAACAGTACATTATCATGTGCTGAAGGGCTTTTTTCACCAATTGAAAGACCCACTCGCCCTTTCAGGGTTCTTTAAAGCATAAATGCATTGCAAGTCCAAAACACAATGGCCCATGACTCTTTTTCCTGTGCAGTTATTAAATATTTTACTTATTTTCACATCAAAATGTGCACTTTCTGCACTCCCAAACAGCAAGGCAATGCCAGTGTATATTGTATCTGCTCCATTTCTCTTTAAATTAGACACTCTGGGTAGATAAGATCCTTCATATATTTTGGTCGGAAATTGACATATTTGATGAGAGCTATTTCTCTGATTGGGCTGCTTTCTCTGATTGGGCTGCTTCCTCTGATTGGGCTGCTTCCACAGAGCACGGAGCCACGTTCACAATCCAAATAAGGCCTGATCAAAAACAAATTGCCGACCGTTATTTCTTCCTTCAGCTATAGCAACATTTCTACTCCAAAAGCATAAGCTTAGTGTATTTTTTTCATCCTTGAGCAATTTAGATGAAAGTAAGTCATTTACTTATGTTAAATAGTTTTATATTACGAAACAATGCAGACACAGGTCTGATAAAGTGGCGGCCACCACTTGAATCCTTTTTTTTGTATATAAGGCATAAATAACAGAGTAAGATTATTAGCTGTAACACTTTCCGGGCTTACTTTTTCCAATCTGCGCACCACTGTTTGTCTTTTTTGTTGTGGGCCTCCAAACAACTTTGCAACACTACTCCCTCGCAAACCATTCACACTTTGCTCTATTGTTGTGGCCACGCGTGTGAAGAAAACATGCATCACATCTGGAGGTTTTTGCCTCGACAGCATCACAACTGACTAAATTGTTGCAGCAGCACAACTTGTCTTATCCTCCCCCTGGTAACTCTTCTCTGTTCCTTTCCTCTGTCGAGGGCAGTCAGAGGAAATGGCTTTGGTGAGTTTTCATTCGTCAACTTGGAAGTGTGGTTCTCAGACTAAAAATGTGGTTTTAAGCAACGTACACACCATTTCATCACCCTAATCCATGTAAAACACCTGCACAAGAAACAAAACATGAGCAAGAAATCTCCAAGTGACCGACACAACACACAGCATAAAAGTCCTTAGTTGACTTTAATGAGAAGGAGTAACAAAGCTAAACTCAAGTCTGAATGTTAGTTTGTGTGTCCCCCCCGCTTCAGAAGTGCCTGCTGCACTGATGTTTTATAAAAATAAGCCATTTGCCACTGCATGTTTTGGCTTTTTGACTTGTGAAAATTGCCTCCGCCAGTTCGCTTGGCTCCTCCACATTCACGTAAGCCACTCCACTCAGGATTGTGAAGGGTTGTAGTGTGTTCTTTTGCGTTGCATGTTAAGGACCAGACACTGTTTTCTTTTCATCAGGAAGATAAATGAACAACATCATAGAATGAGGTCATTGTGTCAGATACATGTTGAAGTCATCTGGCCTCAGAGTGCTGGAACAATGTGAGGAAGCTGTCAGCCTGATGATAATGATGACAAGATGGCAGCTGCACTCACTCATGTTTGTTACATTACATTGGATATCATCCCTGCTATTGATTGATGTCGCATGGCTACAATATGCCTTATTGTTTGGTATAGATTACAACACAGCATTTACATACTGCCAGGTTATAATAACAATTCCGTGACACTAAATTCCTTAGAGGCCCCCTGTGTATTACACTTTAGTGCATGAATTTTCGAAAAAGTTCAGGAACGAATCATGTTTGTGTTGGAGCACTACCATTATTACAGCAAACCAGTGGTCTGTATCACCACCGTGTGCTGGAATATATTATTACAGGAATTGAAACTTGTAAAGAATGGGTTAGATTAAATAAATAATATGTGGCAAATTCATTTGTTTCAACCCTTGGCCTGTGGTTGAATTCTCAGGATAAAAATTGGCCAGGCCAAGCTTAGTTGCCGACCCCTGTCTTAGGTTTTGATAATGTAATGTTAAAAACTGTTCAAAAGAAACAACTTTTTATTGCTTCTAATTAAGTTACTTTTCCCTTAGCCCACACCGATGGTCTTAAATCCATGAAAAGATGGTTATCTTCAAGCAAGGCGTGCATGTAACGACTACTTCTACTACTCTACCCATAATTTACTGGGCTTCTTTTTTTGTCATTGCAGAACACTCAGAGAATAAGCACTTCCCAGTCCACCCAGCCACTGTCTACTCCAGTGGTATCCGTCACCACACCCAGCTTACCTCCACAAGGCCTGGTTTACTCGGGCATGCCCACCTCCTACAGCCCAGCTGGTAAGACTAGTATTGCAAGACATCCCCTAAAGTCCAGACTTTTTTTAGAAGGCTGCTCTTTTTGTCACTGTGATTGAACTGTGTTACTTGTACTTGTTGTTTTGACAGAGTATTCCCTGAGCAGTGCAGATCTTGCTTCGCTTCAGGGTTTTAGCTCTCCTGGGCTCTCGCTGGGCTCTATGTCAGCATGGCAACAGCATCAACTGGGCCAAGCAGCGCTCAATTCTTTGGTGTGAGTAACACTTAGCAAACAGAGAACAAAGAGAAAACAAAGAGGGAATGCACAGTAGGTGTTAGAAAACAACAGCACCAGCTTTTTTAAATTTTATTTCACTCTTCAGGCAAATCCCAAAATTTCATTTAATCTATAACATTCATACAAAAAAAAATAACATTGTCATTTTAGAGAGTTGAGCTGGAGTGAGTTCACAGTTTGACATTATTCAAGTTCTATTTGTTGTCTTCTAGCAGTGGCGGAGGACACCTACCTCAAAGCTCCAACCTCTCCATCAACACGAGCCAGAGCATCAACATTAAGTCCGAGCCTATCTCGCCGCCACGAGAGCGAGTCACCCCCTCCGGTTTCCCACCCCAACAGCAGCAGCAGCACCACCAACATGGCAGCGGCCGCCAACAAGAGGGTCTTGGACGCTCCCCGGCCGACAGCCTCAGCTCCTCGTGCAGCTCTTATGACGGCAGCGACCGCGAGGACCACCGGGCGGACTTCCACTCACCCCTTGGCCTGGGCAGGGCGCCAGCGGCCGGTGACAGGGAAAGTCCTTCCGTCAAGCGCCTGCGCATGGACACGTGGGTGACCTAGAGCAGCTGGCAAGTATGAAACAGGCAAGAGCAAAGGGTCCTATAGTTAATGATATCATTATTCAACAAGCCCAGGTTCTGTTTGTAAATGAAACAGGTACTGACTGTCAGGGATGAAGAGAGGCGTTGAGAGACAAACATGTTACAATAGATTGTTTGTTGTCAACTGACAAGTATATAATGTTGTTGCTGTTTCGCTGTAGTGCTCGCAAACAGAGCAGGCTGAGGGCCACATTTTTTTTTAGAATTATGCTGTAAACACACACGCTCGCGCATATAAACTAGATATGTCAAGTGGCCTCTAATTTATTGATGTAGAAAATGTGGAGTGTAAGGTGGGGTTTTAAATGAAGGAATCAGAAAACTGGCAGTGTTCATGTTGCTGTTGAAGGTGACTAATGGGGAATTGACTTCATTGACTCACCCCCCACCCCCCCCATTGATGACAATAGACAGTCAAATCCTTTGGAACTGGGAGGGGCTGGCAGTGAATTGCAATCATTTACACTGAGTACAGTGGGGTGAAACCAATGTCTCCTTTTAAAGTTAAGAAAATGAAGTAGGGAAGTGAATGTGCAATGAAGGTCAACCTGCCCAATCTAAATCTGTAATGAAAGCCAAAGCGCTTATTTTGCATTTCTGTTGCACTCATTTCAGTCGTTGTCAATTTATAGGCATTTGATTCAAACAAAATTCACACATGATCTGCTTCAGCCATTCTAATTGTGGCTTTTGAGGATTTTTTAAAGCAATTGGAGTCTACACCTTCAAAAGGGATCCATCACTGGTCTGTATTCGAATTTTCTAACTTTTCATGGGCCATATTATTTTTGCAAGATGTCAGACAGACCACGGATACTATATATGCCAAATTGATGAGCACCTTTACACAAATTTACTCATGAGCTGAACTAACAATTTGATTATGTGCCACAATCTTGACTCGTTTCCCCCTCTCTATCAGCACACAAAATGACCATAGGATACACTCTCAGGAGGCATCGCTCTGCATCGGCCGTGCGCTTCTTCTCTCTTTACATCGGTAGCCCCGAGTATTTCCTCGTGGTGATCTATGCAGTTTTGAAGCCGCCCTAATCACACGCCACATGATATGATGTCAAACCTTAAGAAGTACCTGCAAATAGACTGTTAGCCTCTCAAGTGCCACTGCTAAATGGATTGATTCAATACACAACTTCACATACCACAAACTCTCTCGTGGGTACGGTGGAACCATCAAATAAAACATTACTTTTATAGAATCTTTCATACATCAAAATCCAACACAAAATGCATCACTAAATGAAGTTAATTAAAACAACACAGCAAAAGTACCTATTAAAAAAATGAGAGCCTTGTGTTTGACGTTAATGGAATTCTTTCGAACTTCTTGTTTTAGAACTAATTATGCCACTTTTTTAGGGTGTGTTGGGGATTTCATTGTATTCTTTAGAGAAGGGAGTTGTACCCCACTTTCTATACTATATTGTAGTATACACTAGAGTATTGCATTAAATTGACGTCATTCTCCGCCAGTAATAGATGACAAATTCATCAATAGTCCTTTTTGCCATACATTAAGTATAGCTAATGATTCCCATAGCTGTTTTAAACCGTATATTGCAGGTGAAACTAGCAATAAAGCGATGGCCAACATAGAAGCACACATTTTTTAGCAATTGATGCCATTTTACTCTATCAGGGAATATTCTAGTATCTATATGCACACATAGAAAATGCCTTATCCCAAAGAAATACAACAACACTCTTAGGAAAAGCCACATCTCACTTATCATGAAGAAAAAGCGCACAGCCAATGCACGGCGACTCACTCATTTCCTCTTCTTTGGATGACGAATGTGAAAGGAATCACACTTCGCTTTGCTTGCTGGCTTTTATATATGAATATATTTAAAAAATAAAAAAACACAAGTGTGTGTTTGCTCAGTGTTTGTAGTTTCAAATTAGTTGACTAAGTAAAAAAAAAAGCTGTTTTCTCGGTTTGACAACTCAGACCGTTTTGGCGGCACAAGCTGGACTTTGTTGCCAACAATGAAGTTATTTGTTTTTTTGTTTTTTGTTTTTTTTCAAGACATGAAACATTAAGTTAAACTGCATTTTATTTCATTTTTTTCTGATCATAAAAATATATTAAAGTAAACTTTTTATTGAACATTTCAAATACTATGTACTATGCTATTAGATATTTGTTGTACAGAATTTGTATTTTCAGAGAAGTACAAATATTGGCTTTTAATGTGTAATTTAGGTTACTATATTTTTCTGTTACTGTGTGTGTGAATAGATATTTATATATACACATGTATATGTGTATAAGTATGTATATCTACATATATATTTACATATGTATATGTACATGCATATATATGTATGTTTGCGTATATATTAAAAAAAAAGACAAAACGCTGACATGGCATTTGTTCTCTTGTCGTGAAGTCAGTCACACACACACACACACACACCACACACACATATGGTAGCAAACTTGATTAAACACATCAGTGTATGTTCAGTCTGGACAAGATGTTTGACTCATCTTTGACATGCCCATTAAATGCATTTATTAGCCTGAAGCACTATCATTGTGTGTATTCATGATACTGCATCCACTGAGATTTTCATATGGTTTATATTTCAAACCAGCAGTTTACATTAGAATTGCTTGTAGAGGAATTTGGCCAGTTTTCAGGCTCTTCTCAAAGGTAAGGTAGCATCTCAATAAGTAATGGTCATGTACTCTGGTAGTTCAATTAAAATTTAAATGCAGAAAAATTAACAAACATGCCAAATGACAATTGTTGTGCTTTTTTAACTGCAATGATTGAAGTTTTGTTGATTTATGTAATTACCTCTAAAGTAATTTCATGTGTAAAAAAAAACCTCAACCCCATTTTTATGCATGTGATAAAGCAGTGTTTTTGGGTTTGTTAGATTTTGTATCTTTTGATAATCTGACAGTCGGCCTTTTTAACGCACGTCCACTTTATTGTACCTCCAGTATCACGCCTGCTTGTAATTTATACCTTCACCTTTGCAGGATGCTGAAGAACAATGTAGCTGTTAAGGTTAGGATTGTTGTAGTTCCAATACCAGGCCTGTAAGTGACGCTGTGTTACCATGGATAAATGGTTCCAATTGTAGCCACTGATTTACCATCACAAGTAGCAAAAGTAGAAATGGGACAAAGGCTCTAGTCTAGTAAGATATATTAAAAAAAACATAGGAAAAATAGGTTATTTACCAAAGTGCATCTCCATGTGTCAGTTAGGTTCAAAATTCAACACTGTTGGAGTGAAATGTCATTTTTAATGTATGTTCTTTACAGTGGGTATTCGAAAGCACTATAATCTTCTGAGGTAGGTTTTTTTTTTTTTTTTAAGTTTCAAATGTAATGCCAAAGTGTAAGTTGCCTTTTGGTTGTCATCGGAGCATACAGAGGTTTTAGGCAGACCCATTTTGCCCAGATTTTTAAACCCCACAGCTTTGGGACAGAAAAGTTTGGGCACTTTTGTGTACTGTGGCTAAAGCTCAAAACTGGGTAACAAGACAGGATGGTGGACGAGTGAAGAGGAGAGCACATTTGCACAACAATTCAAATGTTTTAGCTTTGTATTCAAGCTCCTTGTGTAAAGTTTGCATGTTTTCCCTGTGCACTTTGAGAGATTTGTCTGTGTACTTTGGCCTTACCCCATATTTACCAAACATGCACGCTCAGTTTATTGAAATAAATTGATCTAAATATGAGACTCACAACCTATATAGAGCAAAAGTGGTTTGTTTAAATGAAGAAAAGGGCCTTGGATGTCTCCCTTGCAAACTCATGTCAAATATTGTATTGACCAGATGTGTTCATTCTCCCTCTGACCATTTCTTGTTTTTGTTTTTTTTGCAGGCCGGACGAGATCTAGTTTGCATGTGTAAAGTAACCAAGTGGACATTGGGTCTTGCTTGAGTTGCACGAGAAGGGGCTACGGGCCACCTGCTGGAGGGATTTGCCCTGTTCCAATCCTCCTAAATCCCGCCTTTCAACCGGGAGCCAAACTGGGGTTCTTTCGTGTGGGCTTGAGCCATCGTTAAGACCTGGGCAAATATTGAACAAGCTTGGGCCCAGACTCAAACACATCTGTTGTCATACAGTCTCCACTCTCCTAGTGGCGTAGAGACACAGTTGAACACCGCCGTCACTTTTTGTGTGGACATGGAAAGACATAGTTTATACTTTGCCAACAAGAATGATTCAGTAAACTAACAGGGCAATGGGAGGGGGTACTGATTTTTTGAGATTCAGTTTGAAAGGCTAGAAGTGACCAAGAGATTGCCCATATTTATGTGCTGCCGTCTTGTTGCTCTATCTACATAGAATAATTTTTGGTTTGTCAGGAAAGAGACTTTTGCTAGTACTGAAGCAGGGGTACACAAATGGCAAAACTTGGGCATAATTTGGGAGGAGAATATACAATGGATGTTTTTCACTTATTCGACTTCCGTATCTTAGATGACAATTAGGATTTTATCCCCCCATTAATAAATATTTGAACTTTTTAGGGGGAAAGAATTTATCATTTCATAGCATTACAATTCGGCGTTTGGTGATGTTTCTGAAAAATTTTCTCTTGGGTGTTGGAGCTTCTGTAATTTCCATACCACAAGTCTCAAACGCACCACACAATATGGCTAACTCCATAAAGACTGGTTCCTCAGTAGTATGATCATTAAAAATGTTAGAATGATTATATAAACAATGCCTTAACTGTCATTAGTAAATGTGTTTGGATACAACACTTTGATTCAGGATGGTTGGGGAATATTTTCATGATATCCCGTCGCCAGAATGAATCTTGTGTTTTCTTGTTGGAGAAATGATTTCATCACGAAAGCTAACCTTAAGAAAAAATATTTTTAACAGCTAATGGTTAAATAAGGTTAGGCCCTTTAGTGTGACAGTTGCATTGTCTTAGCCATTGAAACTAACCTTGGAAGACAGGTACAGCTCGTTCCTACCAGTCAGGCCACTCCCACCAATGTCTAACTACTCATGAGCATATTTTCCACCTGTATTCCTTTTTTCATCAGAAGCAAGCTGGCCCGGCTGCCTTTTGGAATATAACTCGGATTTTGGGACGGCAGTTAATGGAGCAGGTGATTCTATTTGACCTTTTCCACTCTAGCAGAGTATGTTTGGGAAGAATGTATTTATTTTGAGCTAATTCTCAAGATTATTATGGTTGCTTCTATATGCTCTGTGGTTTCCTTCATTATAATTTACAATAGTTTCTTGTTTAAAAAAAAAAGTGTTATTCACTACTTTTATTTTTGCTAAAATAAAAATTTAAAAAAATTACACTGTACAACCTATCCCTTAGTTAGTAGCCACCACTTCACTAACTGTGTTTTTTCTTTTCTTTTCTTTTAAGAACCCCCACAAAATGGATGTCAAGAAAAAGAAAATACTGGACAATATTCGTTTGAAAACAAAGCTGATCAGGCTGATAAAGCCAATAAAAAATGCAGCTGACAAGCAGAAAAAGAAAGTAGGAATCCGACGCAGTATATCCGTACCGGATTTGAGGCCTGATCAGGTCGACGCACTTCCCCCTAAGAGCGCCTTGCCCAAATTGACTGAGACCACATTTTTTGGCAATAACCACTTGAGTGATAGTGATTCTGTTGCAAGTGGCTCCATCCCAGAGACGTCTTCAGATAAAGAAATTAGCCTCAGGGTTCCTACAGATCCTTCCTTATTCCATACACCAAATCTCAATGAGGAAGTTGATAGCATATCGAAGTCAAACATGGAGAGGAAGGCGAACCTGCCCATGGATTGGCAACCCCAGAGGAAAGGACCCATTTATAATTTTGACCCTCCTCCAAAGCCACGGATGGTTTTTGCCAGAGCGCATGCCAGTTCACCAAGACCAGATTCTCCACTGAGCACTGAGCGATCTTACACGCCCGAGGACGTCCCAGCAATGATCACTGAAGCGTTGTCCCAAGCTAACTCAATGGGAGAACAAACAAACGTCAACTTGCGTCCAAAGGCTGTATATTTTAAGCAGGGCCGGACACCATCAGGAAAAGGAAGTATTTCGGAACTGAGAGAAAAGACACCTGTGACATTGGATTCTCTAGGTAAACCTGTAAACAGCGCAGATGGCTATAGTGAGTACTGCTTGTCCGGAGAGGACCAGGTGGCCATGCCATGGTTGATGGACACAGAGGGACTTGACCCGGATGTTGTGCTTTCCTCCATCGCCACTGACTACAGCATTGAGGAATCGTCACTGGAAGGAGGCACTCAGGAGGAAATTGAGGTCAGTCTGATATACAGTACATTTATAATAGCACTATTTAGATCACTATGGAGAATGGGTAGAAAACTGACAAACACAAACCCTTTAGTTCCAGTTGCGATTGGAAGAAGTTATTTCTCTGGGGAGGTAGGCATGACGATAGGATACCTAATTATATTTGTTCATGTTAACTGTGAATGAATTAGGTGATTTGAATTTCAGTTTTTAAAGGTTTGAAAATAATCCTGCATGTATTTACTGTCTTTGTGTGTGTTGTCCGCAAGATAGGTACTATTCAGTGTCAAATCAAGAGGCCATTTGGGATTTGGTTGTATTGTAGGAATTAAACCGATATCTACCGACTGTCTGGAAACTTAATCTCATGGAGTCTGATTTCCTCAGGTCATGCCTCTTTCAAATGGGAATAAAAAGCTGATATGAATCATCTCTTTTGGATGCAAATGATATGTAGAATCATAGATCATATCGACCTTGTAAGTGCGTACCAGATTGCCCCAGAATAGACCCATCAAACTCCTGTACTGAAACTGTCATGTTAGTCCATGTAATTCATCCAAACTACAGTGAAAGCGTAGACTCTTCAGTATGGTCTAAAGGTGTAATGTACTGTATATATGCTATAATGTCAGGAACCTGGAGATATTTAAAACTAGTGAGGAAATAACTGAGTGAGTGACATAAAGCTGCCATTAATTACATCACTGGATGTGCAGTGGACAGCTAATGTGTTTTTAATAGTTTTTTTTAATCTTATGTTTTCATTTAGCTGCACGGTGTTAACACTTTTCAGTTTCTTTATTCAGGTTGTTTCAGTACTTGACTTCAAGTGTGGCATTTGCATTGTATGTATGCTATTTGCATTTATGTATAGTAATGAATTGTGGTTATAATTCCATGCTGTGGAACCTCAAATGCAGGCTGGCTCCACTGTGGGATCCCCTGTACTGGGAGGTGTGAAAAATCTAGGCAACACTCAAGGTCGTGTTACAAAGACTTCAATCGTTCAGATCATGAAAAATCATGTGTATCATTTTTTTTCATTAGCTCATTACCTCTGTAAATATTTGTACTTTTCTTTCTAATTATATTACTTCCTCCTAATACAGATGTCCAGTGAACCCTGTGAATATTTTGAGGAAGTTCTTCCAGATCAAATCGAAAACACAGTAAGTATCAACCACACTACCTGTTTTTAATGATATTTTCAAATCACTTGAACTTATCAGTGAGTGGTTTATCCCGGCAGCAGTGGCAAGTTTTGACACCAGGTGCAGACATCCAAGTCCCAGCACCGGTCCAGAGGTATTTGCTTTGCATCAGCTTGAAACATGGACAAAACCTGGTCATCCGAGACAAACGCGGTAGGTAAAAAAAAAAGTCACATTTTCCTGATTCAAAGACTGCTCTATTTTGATCTCGATTGCCCAACACTTGTCACTCTGCTTTGGAGTGGACTTTTTTTTTTTTGCCCAATCTGATCCTTTGAATTGTGGGTCAAAGGGGTTCAAGTTTGTGAAAGATGGGACGTGGTTGGTATTTATTGGGAGGATCTCATCTTCTGTCAGGGGTGAGGTGGTGTGATGTCAATCCACTACAGAAGTATGCAGTCAGACGAGTATAATTGCGCCAAGAATGTGATAAAGGGATCACTTCACCACAACATTCTACTCCCACAAATTTGAACTGCAGTGCTGACAGATCATGCCCGGTACCTCTTGTGCTGTTTACAGTCACAGGGATGGGTTGTAGCCCCGTTCTGGTTGATCACTATGACAACATATAAAGACAAACATCCCTTGAGACTCGAGTCATGCACACTCGAGGCCAATTTACTGCCGTAAGTGAATCACAAATTCATATTTTTGTGATTCAGGGAATCGTATGTAGAACCCTATTGCTATTTTAAAAGAAGGAATGAATCAATATAAATGAGGAAGAGAGACACACTCGAAGGCAACATTACTTCCTGGTGAACCTTTTGAACTTGGGTGCCGCACCAGTACATTCAAATGGAAGTTCTGAAAGCAGCGTCCCCCAGTGGTGTTATGTTATCAAAATCTGTGTGAAAAATAATCTTGATTTATTTTACTAAATGTCATGTTTACAATACTTTTATCAGTTGGGCTAAAACTACACATAACTAGTCAATGTAGGACTATTTTTGCAAGGTTTGAATACAGTGAAAATATAATACAGATGGATTTCATGATGTGTATTTTTTTAGATCCATTTAAAAAAAAAAAAAATCATATAATACAAATTGTGGTCCAAAAAGAAAATTCTTACCATTTGTGGGTGGCTCTGGAATTATTGCTCCCCAGTCACTACAGGATCAGCCTTGCTTGTCTCTATGATGGCAAAGGTTGCCATTGTGCCCTCTTCACTGACAAGACGGTACCATGATGATGCAAACCACACACGTTCGGTGCCTCGCCCCTGTTTGCCCAACAATCAGCAACATCCCAAAGGCTCACCAAGGGCGTACATTGTCATTACATATTCTGAAAAGGACCCACGTCACCAGCCCCCTCTCGCACTACTTTGAGTTGTTGATCCCCCCCCCCACCCCCACCCCCCACCCTATCCTTCTTCTATCCCCCATTAATTTCCATCGTCACCGTCCTCACTTGTGCCAGAGCTTTTCTCCTCACGAGCTGCCACATTCTCCTCCTGTCAAGTTGCCTGGAGGTTTCCCTGTCACAGGCTGGCAGGGTGGAGCTGCTGTGGGTCCTGCCTGCCTTTTGCGAGATGTTCATTTGGAGTAGGGAGCTGACAGGCCTGACAGCCCATCCCCACAGGGCCTTTGTCATATGATTCAAGCATCCCTGCAGGCTCTCTCAGCACCCCTTTATCCCCCACCCCTGCACAAATGAAGGCATGGAAATGGCTTTTTTTCCCTTCTTTTGAGCAATTGAAGAAACAAAGACGTCTCATACCCTCTTCCCAGACTTTATCAACAGACTTGGGAGATTAACACTGGTTGCTTCAGAGCTTTTACTTTCTGTCTGTAACACTGGCAAGTGTTTAGTTTCGGCTCATTTAGAATTAAGCGGCTACATGGCGTTGTGTGTGGTACGACTCCTCGTGCTCGTGTGTGTTCTTATATAAGGCCATTTAATGATGTTAATATATACCCATTGTACTTTGAAGGTACGAGTGACCCATATGTGAAGTTCAAAGTGGAAGGCAAGCAATTCTACAAAAGCAAAGTGGTTTATAAAAATTTGAATCCTAGGTGGAATGAGTTCTTCTCCTATCCCTTGAGAGACAGAGAGCATGTTGTGGATGTCCGGGTAGGCCTACGTAGTTGTCCTCAAACCTTTGATTTGAATGGAAATACACTAGTTCACACAGCTAGAAACCCCAATTAATCATGTGTCTTCTCTTTACAGGTCTATGATAAAAATCTGACTACTGATGAATTCATGGGTTCTAGTAGCATTCCCCTGAAGAATCTTGAACTTTACAAGTGAGCGGCGTCTCTTTACATCTATGTTGTGGTTATTGAAAATAATTTAAAGAGCTACGGCAAATAGTGAATTTTCCAGGAGATTTCATTACACCCCGTTTCTGACTGTGAGAGGACAGTTAAAGCAATACAATCATGAACCATTCCTTTCACAGCATTGTCTTGCTGTTTTCAAATGTTTGTAAGTTGAGGACTTGTAGGTGCATCTTAATGGATGAATAGGGTATTTATTTCTGAAGTAATTAAAGAAGGAAAAGTCTTAAAATTATTAAATGCAAGAAATAATAGTTCATACTGCTATTATGAATAGTAAAGCTTGCTACAATTTACAGATGAGAAAAAAACATTTCACCATCATAGACAATAAAAGTATATTATTTCATTTGAAATAGTGATTTCATAATGATTTTAATATAGAAATCGCATTAAAAAGTTTCATGAATTTGGATGACAGAGAGTTTCATGTTTTTGTTTCAACTCCTCTAATGAAATAAAATTACCTTTCTGCATGCCTTAGGAACCCTCTTTAAGTGCAACTTTTCTTTGTAGGACTTACGAAATGGAGTTATCCCTCACTGATCCTAAGAGCAAAGAAGATGACATGGGAGTCATCTGCGTGGATGTATGCCTAATGTTTCGAGATGCCACCATCAAACGAAACTGGGTGAGTTTGTGATATGACAAGTAGGCAGCAATTGGAACGGTTCCTGGTTTGACTCTTGTCAATGTTTTTTGTGCAGAAATGGCCAGCCAAGAAGAACAAGGTAAGAATTTAAATGTGTGTAGGTATAGTTGTATTCAACTTGATGTTTTTTTAATGATTGAAACACAAGGGGGCAGTAGCTCACTGTATTATAGTGCAATGAAGAACACTGTGTAGACTGTGGACTTGTGTGTTCTAATGATTGTGCTTTCACAGTGAACCTTATTATTGGCAATTCCTATCATTTTTGCATCGGAAAACACACCAGATGAGATTCTGATCCAGACTCAAATAATAAGATTGGGCACGTGTTTCTTGAAATGGATTCTGAGATTAGTATGATAGGACAGTAATTGTGTTTTGTAGTAAACAAAGTCGCTCTGCCTCTCAAGTGACTTTCTGTATACCACTGCTGTAATTAGATTCACAGTGCAATAGTTGTGCCGCTGTTTGCGACTGGCTTCCACTGCAGCAACTGGGTTTATATGTATACACCTATGCAGTCTCGACATCTGCCACTGTTCCATAGCTTGATGGTCCAGCAGACAATCTCAATTTGAAATGAGATGACAAAGGAATGAAGCCATTTCCATTCACTACAGATGGTTAAAGGTACTCAAAGGAGATGGAAAATGTGCGATGGGACGCTGCACGATTTTGCGCTGCTTAAGTTATAGTGCTAATTTGACAATGTAACAGTCCTCCCTCCTTCCCACCCTCATAATTTTTGACAATATCTTACTGCGTTTAACACCTATCCTGGAAGTGCTGAATCGTCAGTTTTTACAGCTACACTCCCCCTCTGTCTTTACAAACGTGCTTTATCTCCTCGTGTGTGGCAGTGAGACGGGAATAAAAACTCAGCTTCCAAGCGTGTAGGGAAGCTCTGGCACCAAAGACGGCACGGTGCCAGGGCAACACGCCTAAGATCGCCACGGCTGATAATTCCCAGACAAAGTGGGCAATAACCCAGATGTTAGGAAGTATCGTCGCAGCTGTGGACGGACAGTGGTGAGGCGGCGGCCAAATGGACCCGTGTCTGAGCTCGTTGTGCCTGTCCCCATGCTGTCCCACCATATGGAATCCATCGCGCGGTCCTTTTTAGGACCAGGAATAGATTCTCTTTGGGGGCCACTTACAGTTAAGTGGAATTGTTTTATTGGCCGCTGAGATAGAAATGTGGCCAAGATAAACACTTGGGACGACTTGGCTGAGGCCTGGTTTCTATCGCCGTTCCACTCCCTCTGTTCTTTCTCCTTTTGAAGAAGATTGATATTTATAGGGCCTCGCCTGCAGTATTCCGTGTTAATTCAGGTCCCCGAGATGAGCTTTGATCCCCTCCGGATTGGGTGGCAAGGCAGGTTTTGACCTTCGTAGCAGGGGCTGGAGGGGCGGGGGAGTTGTTTGCTTCCAGCTCGAGAAGCCGGACAATCAAAGAGGTTTGAGTGGATGCTGTTCCTGCTCTTTAATTACCGTCGGCCTGATACGACCTCTCCGCTGTTTGTGTTTTTAAAGCGCTTTGCTATCAATGCGCTGCCTCATGGGAACTCGAACACGGAAATGTATCAAGGCCGCCACTTTTTCTCTCTCTCCCTCACATTGCCCGGTGGGAAAACTCCATTTGTCCTCAATTTCCGACATATTGACTAATGCAAAGCCTCAGAACATATATTATGTTAAAGGGGACATATTGTACATTTTCCTACAATTTTAAAGCCCTCTTAATAGCACTTCTGCGACAGACTGTCATAAAATTACCCCAAAAGGTCAAGAAATACAGAGCACTTCACATCCCCCAGCACCTGTTTGGAGGTTGTGTTCCTGTCTTGTGAAGATGAGTGACAGTTAACCCCATCTGGTGTCTTGTGAAACCAGTGCTGATTACAAGCAGTCCCTGGTTCATGACCGTCCTCAGATATACACTTTTTTTGTTTATATAAACCGCTTATTAAGTAAAGGAGCTGATAGTTCACAAACTTGAACCCAGTTTCCTCAGGGACATGGAACTATTATTTAGTTTCTTTTATTAAGATAACACTGAAAGGATGCTTTGCTGCAATCGAACGAGTCAGTGTCCATAGCTTGTGAAACTGTAAATGTATTTCTACATGACTGCTGGTTACCCAAAAATCCCCAGAACTGTTTTTGTGACTGGAGTTCATCTAGTGTACTTACTAATATTTTGGTCAAGATACGAATTGCAAAGATGTAGACACATAGGAAAACTCTAATATGGGCCATACATGCCGCATTTTTTGCATAATATGCTAATGAGAGAGCTGTGTGCGCGCTCGCTGTGCACCATTACTCACTGCCGCCTGCTGTCTCCGGTGCGGCGTGCCAAGTGTCCTGACTCCCAACACTCAGCCTGGAAGCCAGTGATGAGTGGGACTGTCACAGCCCGGGACATCTGGCTGCTCGCCGTCGTCCTGCTCTCTTTCCTTTCTCTCTGCCTCTCTCTTTTTGCCACCCTTGCCTGTCAGAAAAGAGATGTGCTAATGTCCTCCAACAGAGATGTGTTGTATAGTGTAAACCGGTGTCTTACTTTTAAAATGCTCTGCAAAACATGATGAGGTGTCAGGCTGAGTCGGGTGCAGGAACACAGTGGTGCGTGTATGCAATTTTCACGTTCAACACAACCTGTATAGGTGGAATGGTATAATCTTCTTCCAGGGACCTGACAGATAACCAATTTGTTACAATTTTGATTGGACATGTAACTGTCACTATCGTTTAAGATGTGCTTAACTGCCATGTAAGTGAACAAAAATCTCATAGTCCCTGCACAGAAGTCCTCATTATTCAGTAACACAATGGACTCTACGTTATTTGCATTTACTTAAGAATAATCTGACATTTTCTTTAAAACAAAATGCTGCTTCCCTATTAGAGCTTTAAAGGCATATTCAGAGATCGTTGAATATTACAGAGAGAGCACAAAATGCACAGATAGGTCGATAGAATATTTTTTCAGTGACGGGCTAAATGTAAATCGAAACATGACTCATACATAGGGTCTAACCAGAGAATATATTTAGAGATATGTAGAGTACTTAACTACAGAGAATTATGTGAAACCATATTTGGTAAGAGTTTGTGGAGGTACTGATTCAGGATACTAAAACAGTACAAAAATAATAATTTTATTTGCAACTATTTACCTATACCTGTTTGTTAACTTGACATAATGAAATCACACAAACAACTGTCACTTATAATTTTGTAAAATTAAATTAATTTACCAAAAGTGGGATAAATTCACTTTGCCTCAATTATTATTTTTTTATTTCTAATTGCTATACTTTTTTATTAAGATTAAAAAAAAAATGTAACACCAAGATCTGACCCTTTTTAATCTGGAATAATACAATGTATTTTCTTTCATTCATTTTCTTGCAGTCCCAGTTTATTTCCTTAACGTAGTGTTGGAATAATGATTCAAACCTTTTAAATCATTATTAGTAATATTTAATTAAAAAAGGAAAAACATCTTTCAACAAACTCTGCGGCGAACTTGCAAGGAGATGCAATGTGACACCGTCTTAGCCCCCAGTGCATTCTGACGAGCTGCATACTCTTCGGTACATTTAGCGGCACATAACCAAAACATTCAAAGGTAATCTGATTTAAACAATTGCCATTGAAAGAAAAACACCTGCGTAAGAATTTGCAGTATGAGCATAATAATTTCTTTATAAGGTAAACTGCCGGTGTCCCAGACAAAACAATTTATGAGTCCTTCGTAGATCTCCCAGTAAACAGTCCTTGGAGGGTGAGGTGTTATGTCAACAAGCTGGAGCCAGCAGGGTGACCTCGAGTTTGTCCCAGTCTTATACAAAAGTAATTAAAATGCCTTATTACTTATTAAAAATGCTTACAACACATATAGAATATTCCATAATAATTCTAACACGTAGTTAGATAAGTTTAGAATTGTTCAAATCTTGTTTTAATGCAATGAATAAGAGTAAGTAGTAATCAGAAAAAAAATGCTGTAATAAGCTACAGATACCTGAAAGATCTACTGAAATAGAATCGTCTATACTCTATTCAATTTCTGCATTGCACAGAAGGCGACGCAGTTCTTGAGCCCAGTCGAGATGCAAAGGAGTCATGCCAAGAGCCGTATGTGGACAAGTGCTCTCGCCATCACCCTGGTGGAGGGCCAGGATCTGCCTCAGTGCGGCCAGGGAGACATCTATGTCCGCTTTCGTCTGGGCGATCAGAAGTACAAGAGCAAGGTTAGATTTTCAAAAAGCATCCCTTTTCTTATCTATAAGCTCCCTAGATTCTCACGCTCTCCTGTCTCTTTGCGACACGCTCCTTGCACTTGAAGTCTACTCTTTTTGCGCCGGGAATTCTTCACCTCAGCGGGTAGACGTCTGTGACTCACCTCTACCTATGCTCACTGGGCCGTGGCTCCAGCAGCTCATTAGAGTGAGCCGGCCTGCCACTCACTCGGTGCTGGCGGGCTCCGTTTTCTTTCTCATTTGCATACGCAGCATGCCTCTGTTCATCTACCTGGACTTTTTTTCCCCCCCTCGCACCCACCCACACTCGCCAAGCCGGCCGGTCGAGTCTCACTGCTGTCGTGTCATCCTTTGTAAACCTCTCAGCCGTCCCTCTCCACTTGTTTGTTTGTTTGTCGAACAAAGCCCGTTCTAATTGGGAGCTGTCAGTGTTTACAATTCCCGGCGTGGCTACTCGAGTGTACAAGACGCACGAATGCCTCGTGTCCTCTCCCGGTCGTGCTGCATGATGACTCAATCCACCTGTCATGCGGGCACTGTTCAGTTTGATAATACATTAATTTGTGTGTGTGTGTGAGATGAGTCTTTCTTTATTGCCTCCCAGAACCTCTGCATTCAACCCAATCCCCAGTGGAGAGAACGCTTTGACTTCAATCAATTTGAAAACAACCAGGAACCTCTGCAGGTGCAGGTGTTCTCAAAGAGAGGCAGGAAGGGTGAGGAATCGTGGGGAATGTAAGTACTTCCCGCTGGCTAATGTTAATGCAGCACACCTCTGTACAGCCCTTTACCATTCCAGTGGAGCCATTTTCCCCTTTTTGTGTGTCGCAGGTTTGAGGTCGACCTATCCACGCTTGTGCTTAATGAGCGACAGCTCTACACTCACATGCTGGATCCGGGAAAGGGCAGGCTGGTGATTTTAGTTACCCTGCTACCTTGCTGGGGAGTCTCTGTCTCTGACATCGAGGCTGCTCCTTTAGAGAAGCCTGATGAGAGGGACTCTGTGCTGGGAAAATTTGTAAGTACTATTAGCATCTGCAAAATGGTAACAAGGGGATTGGGATATGTCAATTGATTATTTAACTGTATTCATCAAGAAGACAGACCTTTTCAGTTGATTTAGTTCATTTGGTTGAAAAAAAAAAACCTATATATATATATATCTATATCTATCAAGGACTAGCCTTCCCTCCCCTGTACTCTGTCACCAAAGCTCAACATTTATTACCGGCACAGTTAAAAAAAAAAAGAGAGAATCCCTAATTCAGTGTCCTTTTCCCCTTTCCTCTACAGAGTTTAAGCAATTCATATAAATCCACGGGAGAAATTGGTTTCCTCCAGGTCAAGGTTTTAAAAGCAAATGATCTTTCTGCTACAGACCTCAATGGTAACTTTTCACCATGCCACTTTTTCGCACTTTGATATGCCAGTACAACATTTCCATTTGCAGGTAAAAGCAACCCTTATTGTGTTATTTCACTGGGAAATAGCAATCTTCAAACCCACACAATCTACAGGACAGTCAATCCGGAGTGGAACAAAGCACTCACATTGTAAGGTGGATGGTATATTTTTTCCCCCCTCGGGGTTTATATCACAATATATCTGCTACTCGTATGTTGTAGCCCAGTTAAGGATATTCATGACGTGGTGGAGCTGACCATCCTGGATGAAAATGGAGACAAAGCAGCACGAAACATTTTGGGCAAAGTGGCCATTCCATTACTGACAGTAAGTTTGCTTAACTATTACACTTTTTCTGATATGGTGTTTACAGAACACAAACTAAACATCACAAACTAAACATTTGTACAAATTGAGAATGCTTGCAAACTTTTCAGAAAACTAAAAGTTAGTGGCTGTGTTGACATCAAAATTTGCCTAACTGAATTTCAGATGTAGTCAATTAACATTTTTTTTGTGTAGATCCGCACACCCTAAAGTAGTTAAAAAATACATTTGAAATAATATATAACTTTTAAGTCAAATGATTTCCTCTGTAAACAATTGTAATTTTCCTTCAATGTAATCAAAGGTACAAAATGAGCAGCAAATTTGTCTTTACCTGAAAAAAGAGGACTTGAGTGGCCCAGCAAAAGGAACCATCACTCTTGTGTTAGAGGTTATATACAACAATGTAAGTTGGGGGAAAAACTGTTTGAAAAATAATTTTTTTGCACCAATAATATGAAAATAATCATTTATTTTTTCTTCTGCTATAGGTTCTAGCTGGCATCAGGAGTTTCCAACCTAAAGAGGAAAGATTTACAGAGGAGAATGTGAAATTCTCGAAAAAGGTATGTCAATGGTAGAATTTGTTGTACAATTTATAAAATCTAAGGTTAGGCTGCCACTTTCTAAAGTAAATGTGTTGAAAGAAAGTTCTGCCCACCTGTGATAAACCCTCTTTTTCATTTTTAGAAATAGTAGCTTTATCACGTCTCCTACGTATATCCAATGAGACTAACCAATTTTCTGTTGTAATTCTTCTCAATCAAGGTTCTTGCCAACAATATCTATCGGGTTCGGAAAATCAGCACAGCTGTTCTGTTCACATTACAGTATGTTAAGAGCTGTTTTCAGTGGGAGAACACGCTACGGAGCCTCATAGCCTTTCTGGTAAGCATTTGCCTCACGGTAATGAATTGCCTTTGAGCTTAGAAGTGAGATGTTTTTACCCTGTTGAGGAGATTTAACGATTTTCCCCCCACTTGTCCTTTTCTCCCTCACGAAACAAAATGTTTGCTTCTGTTTTGGTCCCACGTGTATGCGCTATATCCTTCAATCAAGCACCGCTTGAATCATTTCTTCAATTCTGTAGCCTTTATTGGAAAAGTTTGGTGCGATCTCGCGTTTGACTTGTGAGCAAAGCCTCTCAGCCCGAGGGATCACGTGGAGGAGGGATGGCCTGCCTCTGAGATGTGAACCTGCATCTTGAACGTCTGTGTTTAGCTGTTTTTAATGAGGCGACGTGATCTGAGGTCCTAAAATAAAATAATCTCAAATCGCCTCCCAGAATCCCCTTCAGAGCGGCACACTGTAATGTCATGATTAAGTGTGCACACTTGTCAGGGTGAGTAGGCGGTCACACAAGGCCCATGAAGTGAAGAACTAGCCTTTTACCACCTTTCCTTCCGTCAGCGTCGTCTCTCGATGACGTGCAACTCGCACCTGCTGTATCCCGTTAAGTCCTTCACACTGATTCGCCCTTAGGCTGTGGGCCTACATATCTGAGCCTCGTTTGGCAAGATGCACAGACAGGCTGGGGAATGCATAGGAAGGTAGGCAACGATGCGGGCACTTGTATAAGAAGTGGAGTGGGAGGCATGGTTGTCTGGGAAGGAGGAAATCTTTGCCATTAGATATAGTACATACACAGGCTAACAGGTGAGGTGTCAGAAAGACATCTCTAAGGTGTTGCAATATGCAGTAAAGGTTTATGAAAATATAACTTAAATCAACTGACTTCAAATTTTGTGAGGCAGGTAAAGATTGTTAGAATTTGAGAGTCCACACATAGACATGGCCACATAAAAAAAAGAATGTGTTCCTGACATTTTAATGTGTGGTATTTTTCAAAAGACTGTAAAACCACACAACATAAAGCATATAACAACGTACTGCGAGTATTTGGGGCTCATCAATTGAAGCAACTTGAATGTTCAACATCTGAGTTCTTGGCAAAAGCCACACTTGACATTGATTCCAGAACTTGAGCCTTGGTTTGGCCTGTATATCAGTGTAAAATATGTATTGTAATTCTTAACTCTCAGGGTATTTTAATAAATTAAATGTTTTCTTTATCTACATTGGCTGCCATTGATCATTTTCTGCTAGCCCATCAAGTCCAAAAGGATTTGTATTGACATCACAGTCAAGGGTAGAAAATGAGTTAAGCATTAATATGTGACTATGAAGATGAAATATATTCAAAGCACATTCAGAGTTGGATTAAATCAGATTCCTTTAGCCATCATTCACCAACATCTATGTGAAAATAAGCATCCCGGCTCAAAAGGTTAATGATTAGGCCTCGGTGTGCCTTGCCCCTGCCCACACTAAGGCCATCCTCTGTACAGCAACCCCTCCTCCCAGTCATCATCGGCAATTAGGTTAGCGTTCGGAGCCCTCCATGTTGTAGTACGGCCGTGTGCTCTAATGAAAGCAGCTCCCACTCCTATCTTTATATCTTTAGGCAGTGGTAATAAGGTAACCGATACCGACATTGACAGATGGCCTCTGCTTGGCGTTGCGATGTGCATAATTATACCACTAGTGTTTGCTGCTGAGGGTACGCCGGTAGGAAACATTGCAGTTTGCGCTGGCCCTTTAATATACATTACACAATACATTATTTATCAAGTCGGGCAGACCGGTGTGAGCATTTTTACACCGCATACATCCTGTAATGCATTACTGCCGCCGCGGCCTCTGCTGGGACCGTGGGGATGTTCTTCGCCTAGTGCTTTACCAGAAATACTTAGCCATTATACCACTCAGTCCCACAGGCCAGTTTTCTGACCTCAGCGCAGCGTGGAGCTTCCATTTTTATCCTGTTTATGTAGATGCATGTATGCATTATGAAGTACCTCGTTGGTGTGTGGTGTGTATAAGGTGTTCAAATTATTGCTTGACTGATCACTGCTGGTATGCAAAAAGGATGAGAAAAAGATAATGCCGGTTGGTCGCTTTGTAGGAGCAAAAAATGATAATGTTAGGAATAAAAGGCACTCTCAGTTTCAGTCATACTTGCTGTTTTTCTCTTGATTGTTTCATATGTATGTTTTGCAAATGATTATTATACAAATTAGTCCTGTAAATTGGACTGAATAGCTATCTTAGTGTAACTTATGATACAGTCCACCAAATGATAATGTAGAGTGGCACTGTAGTAAATGTCATAAAAGGTGTGGCATCTGTAATGCTTATGTTATGCTGGAGGTCCAATACAAAGGACTGTATGTGCTATTTCTGAACAAAATATACCATTGTTTTTTTCCGTTGCTTCGTATTGAGAATTGATTTCCTCCCGTACTTTTGAAAGCTTGAAGCTGTCAATATGTGTTACTTATACTGAATTTATTTTACCGCTGCTGCAGTTTTTGCGTAATAAGAGTCCCACTAATGAGGTAAAAATGGTAAGTTCTCATATGCTGTAAAGGAAAAGAAAGGAGGGTCCTAAAGATTTTTACAAGGTGACGCAAATACCCCTCCAAAATTGATACATCCCTTTTCAGCGTGTTTTTGCTACTATAATGAGCCTCACATTGGAGTTTTTCAAAAGTTTGACAACAGTGAGCAAACGTGGCGGTAAGAATCCAACTAAATAACCTTCCTTAGATGTTCTTTTCCTGGTAAGACGCAGAGCCAAATACATCCATCCTCCAAGAAGGGTCAATCAGAGTTCTTTACTTTGGGAAAGTATGTGGCCTCTAGATGGCGCTATTGCACTGCTAGAGACAGTGAATAAGGCCCCTCTGACATACGTCCCCCCAAACAGAAGCCTTTTTCCTGGGGAACAAGTTAGTTGTAAGAAACGACATTTTGCAAGTGCAAAATATGGGTTGCAAGAAAAATCTTAAATTAGCACGTATTATCCAGGCAAATTAATCGTCTTCAGAAGTTTAACTTTTGATTCAGAGTTAAAGAAAAAAGGGATCATTTGCACTTGAAAGCTGATTCAGAGCATTGCTGTCATTAGAACCGCTTAAAGTATTTAAGGAGAATTAATATTTCAACTTGAGCGCTGCTCAGAAAATCTGTATATTGCTCGAGTGGGTTTTCATTTTGACCCTGCCAGACGCATTTTTGACGGCCTGTGAAATGCTGATTGGATCACATCAAACACTGTAAAGATGGCATTTGATGAACGTTTGATGCTGCTCACTCGTAAATACACTTGACAGCCACAGCTGACAGTAGTGAGAATTAACCAAGCACATATATTTACTGACGGTACTTTTTCAGGTCTCTGTACTTTACCCAAGTACGTATTGTTTTTTTCTTACTTTTACACCATTTGTGGCAAGAGCAGGCTTCAGTTCAGACCTGCCGGAGTACTCAGGTTGACCACCTGTGTAACCCTTGGCAGCAGTGGCCATTAACCAGAACACCCCACATCAAAGATGCAATCAAACTCAGTGGTAATTGTTCTTGTCAACACCCGTCCCTGAAAAGTGGAGGCTTTGGGAGTCCACTGGCTTGGCTCGGCTGTTAATCGTCTCCTTGTTTCTGCTTTGCGTCTGCTTTCTCTCCCTTTTTGGGGTAGGGGGGTGACAAAAAAAATTTGGAGGCCTCAAAAGGAGTGCCGCTTTTCATTCCCAAAGGGGTTACGCACTCCAGCTCCCCCTGAGCTGTGGGAGTTCTCACAGCCTGTGTGGTGGGAACGTGTCTAGTTGGAACAAAAACCACGCCGGCAGTGACGGTGAAGTGTTATTCAACTGATGAAATTTGTGCTGATTGGGCTCTAAAATTTTGCAATTTATAACTAATACCTTCAGCACATGCCGATGTAAAACAATTTCACGATAACTGTGCGTGTCTGTGTGTGTGAGAGATTCAATGAATGCCATACACAACCTTGAAACATTGCTATCTTCATAGGACCAAGTTTTCTCTGTTATGGCTCTTTAGATGACGAGTACTCATATTTATCTTGTGGCTTTTTAAATTCATTATATAAAATCAGTCTTGATATACCACATATCTGCACCACCTCCTGCTAACTATTTTTTTTCTTCCTGACATTTTGCATCAGTAGATTCAATAATGATGAGGTTTATACCTAATGAGTACATTAATTACATATGTGCATTACTGCCAGTGACAGCAAATTAATTAATGAACTGAATTCACTGTTTTACGTTTTCTGTAGCACAGTCTGATCCACACAAGTTTCAGACCTATTGAATGCCCGAAAACTGAGCTCACTTGTCAGCAGAATAGATAAGAACTCACTAATTACTAATCTAAATATTTCTCAAGAGCAATGACTATAATCTGATTGATTACCCCACAAACTCAAATCGTAGCTTTTCAGAGTTCAAGTGCTGTTTTCCCCACACCATGTACATTTAGTACATAAAAATGTGTGAATGTTTTGGTAAACAGTGCATAGAAAAATGAGTTTCACTGAAGCTGTTGTCTAATATTTTGCCAATCAAAACATTATAACAAGTTTGAATCATTTTCATTGAATTGTATTCTGCACAGGGTAAAAATGGCATTTTGTATAAGTCATAGGCATGAATGTCCATCTACTTCTTTGTACCAATAATAATGCTTCTTTACATTCCCTTAAATATTGGTGTGTTCTGTGCACTAGTAAATCTGCACTACCAGACGAGAATGGTTTGCTCAGTAGAATGTTGCACTTCACTTGATATGAGGAAGTACAAGCAAACGTATTGGGGAGACTAGATAAATTTCACCAGGGGGATCTGCACAGTGAAATGGGCACTTGGAGCCTCCCTTGCACCCATTCCACTTGGCTGGATTGGACCTTTTTGAAGCCTTGTATACTCTAAAATTCATATAATCATTAATAACACAATTTTGCTAATCATGTGAGAAAGAGTCATTATGTTTTTAGACAGAAAGTTAAGTGAATGCATCTCTCTTATACTTGTATTTTTTTTCAAATGTTCATCACAAGTCCTTTCTCACAGAGGAATGCTCTGTGTTTAACCCCACTGCCTGTGTCGTATTTTAATGATTTACTCACCTCCTTACTTGCAACAGTACACATCTCACCCCAGGCACTTGCGCTGACCTACCCCTCGCCTCAGTGTGGGAAGGGAGGGAGGGGGCTCTATGCCCTGGTGTGTTAACGTATGTGTGAGTGGAGCTGACAGCGAAGTCCATGCCATCCCCCGACCCCCACCCTTTGGGTAGGGGGAGAAGGCTCACATGGCAGATCTGTCACCCAGGAGGTCGCTCAGTGTTAACGCACCCGACACGGATTAAACACTAGTGGCCAGCGCCCGAGTGCAGGGTCAGCGTTGCCGCCGCTGACAGGCTTTACAGGGCCCCCACTGACCGGCCCCCTTTGCACTGGTGCTGCTGTGGCCCTGGCATGTCTCAGACAGGCAGGCAGGGAGGGCAAGGGGGGTTGGGTTGAAGTCCACATCAGGCTCTTGGGAGTACATGCTAATGTTTTGCTTGTTGATAGAGATACTGTGCAGACGTCCTTACGAGCATTTTCTTATCATCTCTCTGCTAGAGGGACAAATTGGTTTATTTTTAATTGCCCTGAACTAAATGACAATGACAGATCATGGCTAAATTTTGGGTTTTTTTCTCAGTCAGTCGTGCAATGCAAAGAATCGGTGTGCCTTTTTCATGCCAGACAGTTGCTGCACTACAGGAGAGTTTTATATTTGGTCGGGGAAATATCCACGTTGCCGTAAGGTTATGCTGATTTAGATAAGTTGAAAATGTTCCAAAAAGGCAATTCACATTGTGCCGAGAGAATACAATTTGTCAATACGTATTATACATCAATATAAACATGCTCACGATGATACAATGCAAAGTACTGTGTCAGCTCTAGTACTGTAGAGTATATTACTTTTCCATGTCCTTGTACCTTACTCTGTGTTTGAATTCACCACTTCCCTTAGTTGATGTTGGATTGAGCATAAATTCAATCATCATACTCTCCTTTGCTCAAGTTGTGATTTTTACCAACAGAAATGTAGGTTTTACCTGAAAAATGATGGTATGTACGTATATGTGGAAGAGGAAGACAGTAATCCTCCTTGTGAAGAAAGGGCAGTAACAAACAGGACAGGACAGGGCGAGGAAGCGAGTTATGCAGCGGCGTAATAGTGTAATGGTTGCGGCTCTGCAGTGCCAAACATCTTTTAAAAATTTAGTTCCAAGAACTGATGTTAGCAATTTGCAGAGTGCCAATCTTGAGTTACACAAGTCCATTCATCACTTGAAAATGTAATCAGTCTCCAAGTACAACTGACTACCTAGCCACTTTATCCTCTTACCAAGAGGATATCTACTATGTTTCCTTTCCTTCTTCCTCTCCCTCCTCCTCAGTCGTTACAACTTGAGCTGAGCGTATGTGAAATATTTATTCAGCAATAATTTGCTCAGAGCGCCATGGCTGCCCACACGCTTGCTGCCTACTCCGAAGAGAAAGCTTATCTGCGCTTTCTTCGCCCGCCTGCCGACACCCCTCCCTCACCCCCTCCCCTGAAAGTCTGTCCCCGCACTGGCTTCAATAGACATTACATGTCTCATTGGTCTGCATTTACAGCTGCCTGCCCGAGATTCTTTGGCAATCAGTTCTCAGTTTCAAGTCTACCGACGAGCTTGGGATTTTTGATTCTTCTGATTTTTTTTACATCAACTTAATCCATGACACAATAAAGAATTGATTTTAACAGAGTAAAATCATCATTTGATTCAAGTCTTAATTTTTAATTAAATCTAAATGTTTTAATGTTTTATTTATTAGTTACTGCAATCATAACTGATTTTTCAAAAAGCTTAAATTTAACATTTTCAATTTTTCTATATATATAATTAATTTTTATTTATTATTTTTTTTTTTACTGAAAGGTAACCCTAAATTGTATACATTGCAAATTTGAACAGTCTTTTAGCCACCTCCATTAACGGTTCTACTTTCCATTTTTCCCAGGGTTTGGTGCCCTCTTATTGCATCACATACTGCTTACAAATTTACATTTCAATTTAATTTAGCTTTTCTTTTGCAGACAGTCAAGAATAAGTTTTCCACATAAAGGCAAACATGTACATGCATTTGTAACTAATACACCATGAATAGAAGGGATTCACCAAGCATTATGGAGTTTGGCTTTTAAAAGGAAGCATTTGCCAGTCTGCTGTTCCGCCTGCCACTCACTTGGCTAGCGTAGCAAAACTTGTCACTACCCCACTGCCTCTTCTTCTTGTTAATCAATATACAGAATGTCAGAAACACTTTTGCAGTATTTCTTTGTCCCTTTTGTTGATCTTGTATCCCCTCCTGGGAGAGCACGGGTGGCACTGGAACACCCATACTTGCTCGGCTGTAAGCTGTTTTATTCACACTTTTAATCGCCGAGTGTTTTATTATTAAGCGCCCAATTTTGTGGGGCCGCAATGGACGGGGTGGGGGTGGATTGTCTGCTCGGTACATTTAGCAGGATCATATTAATGGCGCTATAAAACAACTCTGTCAGACTGTTCTTAACCCCACTAGGAGATTTGCTCTACCCAAGCTTGCCCTCTTTTCCCAGTGCATACAGGTGAATCTCCATTATACACACAAAACATAGTATTTTACTTGCTAATAGTTTTCTTAATGCATTTTTCCCCCTCTGGCTTGGCCCCCCGCCTGCATTCATGCAGCTATTTTTCAGCTAAATGGCAGTAGTGCTCCTCCGTAACTAATACTAAAAGCTGAAACTTGTTCACTAAAAAAGTCATTTGTCAGGCCTGGGGTGGTCAAATTGTCACATGCTTAAAGGTCATATTTTATTTCTAGATAAAGGACAAAAAAGTAAAGCAAAATAATTGGAATTATACTTCTCATACTAAGGTATGGATTTAATAATCAGATAAGCAATTTGTAATCACTAAAATTACTCACTTCCACGCCGACGCACACAAACATGGGGTTTAAATACACAGGCAGGGATTTATGACAATATTTTTTTTTACATTTGCCATATTTTCAAAGCTCAAGATCTCGCTCTGTGTGGAATTTGTCCATATAAGGAAAGGAAGGTAAGCACGGAGGGGAAAAGTGCCTTCCCTCGCCTTTGGCAATTAAAACGCAGATTATTTTTATACAGATTTACAGTTGCACTTTGCCAACATGTCCTTTAATCACTCAGCTGCTTGCTAATAAAACACAAGCCACTTAGCTGGAGGGAATTAGGCCCGTCTCTTTTCTAACTGACTCTGGAGGATGTAAGGAGACATCGGTGAGGGGATGGGGGGAGTACACCCCTGACTCTGCTCATTACTTTGGGATACTTGACGAGGACAGCACCTGAGTGAAGGGTTTTTTCCCCACCTAGATGTTTTACTTTTCATCCTAAATAAGGCTTGTAATGGCAGAACATATCGGTAAGGGAGGAATGGAGGAGGTATGTTTGACAGTTTTGGTTTATACCCTCATTTAGGCGCTCACTTTCCTCCCGACACCAGGCATTGTCTTCCTGTAGGCTTTTATCTTGTCTGCTGAGCTGGAACGTGGCGAGCAGAAATTTGCATTAGTGGGCGATTATGAATACCTGTGACAGATTCTCTCCCCCTTCGGGCAGAAATGAATTGGCTCACTCTGTTGACTCGTGCGGGTAGACGGAGGCCGAGCAATTAGACTTTTAGTGGTTAATGCAGCAGCTTTTGCCAGGCGAGGGCAAAGAGGTGCAACGTTCCTGCTGGGCTTGTGTCACTTTTTTCCCTCTTCTTTCTCCTCCTTTTCCTTTGTTTGTTATTATTATTATTGTACATATCATTATCAGGATATGTTGGGGATATGACAAGCTACCTCGCAACAAACCAACTGAATTCCTTGTGTGGGCATAGCACAGGATGTGTCTGACGGGAACGGAGGTGACAACATATGACGCAGGTTCTTCATAACAGAGGCCCCATGCATATTCATTGTTTACCTTTTTAAAAAAATATGAAAAACAATCTTGAACCCCCCTCCTGTGCTAGTTTGTTTCTGTAATGCAAATGAGCTATTATAAAAACAACAGCAGCATATTACCCATTTGTGAACCTTGTACGTAGTACAGTAGTCCTCCTGCCCTGATTTGGGAATTTTTTTGTTTTGGAGCCCTAAAATGCCACATAAAGACCTAAATAATAGGAAAGTAGTATTTGGTGTCAGTTTAAAAGATTCGATATGATGACAAAAGACTGCAAGAATACCTAAAAGACAAGAGTAATCAACACACCAATCAACAAAATGCTTATAAAACGTTGAAACTGTGACAATGACTGACTAGTTTCATTCCTTGCTGTAGAACGTTGACCCTATCCCCCTGCGAAAAGCAGGCTCTCACTGTAGTTGTCTCAACTCACCTACTGTGCAGTCGAAGGATGCTAAGTGGTGCAGTGAAGCGGCTCGGGGGCGTTTGTCTGCATTACTCACTGTTCCCTGTTTCCTGGTGCGGCACAAGGTAGATTGGCCCCCGGAAACCGACGTGTCCACGCATTGCGCATGGTTACTGTGACACAAGCAGTCTGTTGTTTGCAGGGCCCCACAACACCGAGGCCCCGAGCTCTTTCTCGCCCTCGCCGTGTTTCGCGTCCTGTCTCGGGCCATAACGCAGCATATTGTTCACTCTCCAAGCAGCCTGCAGCTCTTTCGAGCCTCTTGTTATCATCTAGTTTTGAGGCGCTAGCATTGCATCGGTACAGGGTCTAGCAATCATTGCCTGAAACAAAAAAACTGTTTTGAAATATGTTGTACTCCTAATTGACAATGATGGGCACGTTTTCACTCTTTTTAAGTTGAGACAAACTTGTTGTTGCTTTTTATCTATGTACTGTATTGATTTTTAAATGCCCAAAACCTCAAATTTAGATTGAAAAATGTCCTTAACTGTAGATGTGGGTGTGACTGTTTCTTTTTTAATTCATGATTTGCAAGCTGTAGGCCAGTTATTGTCCATTACATAGAGCTCTCAAGCTTTAATTTCCTGGCTCAAGTCTTAAGGTGCTGCTTCAGCATTACCAAATGGCTCGTTTCTGCTGTCAATTACATCAGTCCTTTCCATAGCAAAACAAGTCAGACACATAATGGCTTGTTATTTGAAAGTTGAGATTTTGTTCTTCGTCTTACAAACTTTTTTTTAGCACGTATTGGTGCTCATTACGGCCGAATGCTTTAATTTAGTTGTGTGCATTTGCAAACTGAGATAGGAATTCTTAGTGTTTCCTTTGGAATTCGGATTAATGACTTACTTTTCCCCTTGAGGAATAATACACTTGAACCTTCAGTCAGCATCTTCACCTGACATTTTACTTTTGTTCTTGGATTGATAGCATGTTCACCTTGCTAGACGTTATGATAGCTTGATATGGCATTTATACTTGCATATACTTGCTTGTTTGAACAGATGAACCTGAGTCACCTGAGTCATCTGGAAATTTAATCCAAGAATGAACCACCCTTGTACAAATCCACAATTTTCTTCCTGATGTTTTGCCTGACTCATAACACGGTAGTTGTGAATTAAAACAAATACATCAGAGCGTAGTCTTGCTTATATAAACTCCAATTAAACACTTGGGAATTTCTTTTCACCTTCTTCCTGTCAACCAGCTGGTGAAATCTTTATCACACGTTCCCAATCATTATAGTTGTAGGCAGACTCATTAGACTGTCACTAAGTGGCTTTAAAAGCAACCATCCAATTAGCACTCCGCTGTGAAATGTGGTTGTATTTCGTGCGCCACTCCTTTGCAGAATTATAAGGAATTAGCCATTCAGCATGATCTGCCTCATTTCTACCAGGGGTCAGTCTCATCGCCCCTGAGGGGGTAAACGCTGCAAATGCTCCACCGGTTGCCATATGTGCCTCGTCAGAGCTCCTAGCCGTCTCTGATTCTAAGAGGATTTGACGCGCTGGTTGAAAAAGACGGCATACTGCGGCTATCTGTCATACTTTCTGTTCAGCAAGAGGCTCTTTGCCGATGCAGCGCTATCGCCGTGTGTATAAATAGGATTTGAACGTATTAAAAAGTTGTCGCTTGAATTTTCAGACATAATCTGTTTCCAAACTCTCAAAAGGCTTTACAGTTTCTAACTTCTTTCGGGGGGATTTTCAATGCGCTTAAATCAATTTTCGATTTGGTTTCCAGTACGGCCTCGTGAGGATTTTGAGGTTGCTTGCCCATGATGAGTTTTTTTTATATATTTAATCTTTCCTGTCTCGTCTACTCAGATCTTCGTCGTGACAGTATGGCATTGTGAGCTCTTCATGCTCCCGCTCTTCCTTCTCCTCCTCATTGGCTGGAACTACTTTCACCTCCGTGGCAGAAACAGCAACTCAAACCAAGAGTTGGTGAGTGAAATTCACATTGCAGTTTGCATAAGTAACATTATAAAGTAAAGATACTAAAGGTTACATGGTTTGCCTTTTACAAGTCTACTTGTAATTGAGCCATTTTTAGTGGAGTACAATTGGAAAAGTGGGTAGTTTGACGTAATTTAGTTGAATTATTGTCAAACTTTTGGTCGGAAAAGTATCGTGTGTGGGAAGTTGGTCATTCAACACAGAAAAATGGAGTGCAAGAAGTTCAAATTAAGCCCTCGGGGTGTCCGTGAGAGTCTACATAGGGAGAGAAAGCACAATAAGAAAGTATTAAACATCTAAAAATGTGTCCATTAACGTTTTAGTTAAACACAGCAGAAGCCATTTCAAACAGTTTTATTCTTTGCCATTGATGGTTTTATAATTTTAGATGTCAGATGAACACTTTACCAGCCAATTACAGGAAAAAGGTGGATGAACTACAAAAACATACTGCCGAAAAACAGACCATGGTTGATAAGTGGGAGTTTTGGACAATGTCCAAACCGAAACTAAATGAAGAATACACGAGACATTTTGCTCACTTCTGCATACAACACTTTTTTATGACAAACATGAAGAAACAAAATATGATTTATGCATGCATGGCTAATGCGCATGCACAAGTGTTTTGAGTAAAAATAGCCAAAAAGTGTGTCATTTGGAGAGCCTTTGAACACAAACATGCAAATAAATCTCTGAAAATAAATCCATCTATTTTCTGCCTCTTATCCTTTTAAAGGTTGAGCTGGTGATTTTTACCCTGTCTATTATCTGTCTGTTATGCGCTTGATGTTTGCCCTGCATGAGCTTTTGAAGGTTAATGCTGTTCACACTTCCAACTACCTCCCACGCCCGAAGCCTGGCCTGCTCACACGTCCTCCCAAAAGTGATGCCCCCTTAGCAAAGACAGTGTTTGTGGGTGCCGGCAAAGGTTGCGTCTCTGGGCAATGTTAAAGCTTGGGCTCACCCTCCACATCCAGTTGCAAAGACCCTCACGTACCCTCGGCTGGCAATGACAAAAGCTCTGTTCTCAGGCAATGTCATAGCAGGGTCAGGGATGACTTGATATAAAGTGATATCGGCAACAACATCCAAATTGAATGTGTTTTTTTTCACCCCCTGTTTTTTTGTGTGCTTGCATTGCGGAGAAATGAGATTGCTTCAGTGTGACAGTGCACGCATGAAGAAGGCTCTCTTTCACCTTTTCCTTTTGTGTGAGGTCACCTCATGATGCTGTCTCTATGGAAACAAGCCGCTCCCCATAGGGGTGAATTTACTCAAAGGAAATTTCATTACGAGGTGTTTGTTAAAGATGCCTACTTCCTACAAATGCCACATTCGCTTGAATTTCTCTCTGCCCTTTTATTTTCTCCCAGGTGAACGTGAACATTGGTGAGGACGAAGAGGATGATGAGAAGGTATTTATCTTGTAATTGTGAAACAGGGTCGATTGCTAGGTGTATGATTGTTAGTGGCAGTCTACCATTTATGTGATTTATTGTTATTTTTTTATTTCTTTAGTTCAGTCATGCTCAAACACTTCCTTGGGAACAAAAATGTGTCAGGAAACAAGAGGAAACCGATTGAAACACTATACAGAATTTATCACTAGTACACCATGCTGCCTATTCACAATATGAACTACTGCGCAAGAAAACTTTTTCCCGCATAGCCTCTATAAGTTACATTATAATGCATAACTTGTGTGGTTCAGAGTCTTTTCAATAGATCCAAAAGGGTCATATAACCCTTTCCACAAAACACACATTCACATTTTCCAGGCTCGCAAAGCCTATTTTGTGAATTGAATTAGATGACTTGTGTCATTAGTGTCCAAATGGAATAGGAAAGGATGATATTTACTCCCAAAATAGATGTGTTTTTGCCCAAAGGGCTTACGAGCCACTTCTACTTGTTCATATGGTGAGAAAAAAAGCATAAAGCATCTTTATTGGTGTGGAGGAAAACTAAAACAACCGGAAATGCTTAAGGAGCCTAAAAAATTAGACATCTCCCCCATGCCACAAAACAACATATTCAATTACACTCAACCACATAGCCAACCCCACCCCACCCCCCATTCGGCGTTGGGAAGGGACAGTTAACGGGAATGTGCATTATTGCTTCATGGCAATGAAGTGCAGACCTAGCGCAAAGCCTGCGAGCGTTGACCCTTGTGCTGCATGTCTAGGCCCGGCATTCATATCCATAATGCGCTCAATATATTCTGCTGTGAAGACCGCAGGCTAGAAGAGAGCAAAGAGGGAAAAAACATATACACCAGCACGTCCTGTCTGCTAGGATGATGAAACTCGCCTGATATGTCTGCACACACGCACGTACACAAAAGTTACCAGAAAACACCACTAAAATAGTTTTTATAGCTATGTGACAGGACCGACACAGTGCAATTATCGTAATAGCGAAGCTTCACACGATATTTATTACATTTGTCTTCACCTTGAACCTTCGCTTATGATCAAGGACTATGTAGTTTAGTTGAAGAAACGTTGGTATGAGCGTTTCACTCATCATAAAGCTCTCAGATTTTCTTTCCTCTTTCAATGAGTTTTCTTAAGCCCTTTTGCACAATGCAAAAGGAAAAAATGAAATATCTCCTTTCATTTGCTAATTAAGCAGCAGCCCATGTTTGTTTTAAGCTGTCAGCTTTAATTTAATGTGACTTATTTGAGAGTGATGTTGTGGTCCACGCTGTCACTCGTGCGTGATATCGCTTGGCGAGATCAAGCCCGTGTCGCTTTACACCTCCGATCAAAGTCTGCCTTTAAAATATTTGGGGTTAAAGAGTGATCAGGTTTAAGTTTGACAGCTCCAAAGCCTCTTAGCCAACACACAAATGAATCCCCCACCGCCTTCCCATAAGGAGGTTGCGATTACCACCTAAAATATGTTTTATATTCCCTCTTTTCCCCCTTGAGGAGGAAAATATGCGAACTAGGGAACCCGAAGGCATGACGTTAAAGAGAGACGAAAGGCGACGCGGCCGTACAACAGGATAATACACAACAGATCCTCGGCCTGTGAACAAATCTGTCCTCAGGGGGGTACGAAACAGCTTACAAATTGCATGTGCGTAAAGTGACTACATTTTGCCCCTAGGTATCAATTGTGCACATGGACCCTTTATTTGGTAACACAAAGAAACACGAGAAGCAAAATCAGTCTATAGTTATCCAATAGATCCCAACAGGGGAAGCAAAAGCATTCTGGACGCTGGTTCGAGGCTCCACTCGCGCTCAGAAGGAAGTCAAACAGCACGCATACCTGGTTCACTAAACTGGGCTTTAGGGGTTATGTCTCAGACCGTATGCTTATTATAAATTAAGTACTAAGCTACTTGTATTTGTATTTCCTCAACTCATAATGATTATTTTGATTGGAAATTCTGAGAGCGCTCATTCACTGCCAGTATCTCCCGGGATTTGATTGGTATAGTGCAGTCAAATAATAGCTATGCTGGTTCTGGTACATATACTTTTCAGCATGAGTATTTTTATTTCCTCCAGTCCTTCTTCATCATTAGTGGGAATCATGTTCGCTTGGCACCGCCTATTCTAATTAAATAGGGTCTAAATGAGCTTTGCCCAAAATTTTGGGGATTGTTTGCTTTTGATCAAGGGATCAAATTGGTTCTTCATTATTACAAGCTTATAATGCGTTGAAATGAGAGGAAAATGTGCTTTTAGCAGCTTTTTCTAATCAGTACACAGTTAGGATTTGTGCAGTCCATTTCAAATTGTTTTATTGACATTTGAAGGGAGAAGAAAATGGAAAGTATGTCTTGGCAGCAAGGAGATGGAGGATTTCATTTTTTTTCATAAAGGAAATGAATAATGATAATCTTCAGAGCGCAGCCTATTTATTTATACTTCAGAGGGCATCTCTTTATCGGTTTTCTTTCTTTCACGTATGAAAGTCAACGCTTTTATTCTTCATTCCTGCTTGCATTTGTTGTATTCAGATTTTTTTTCTTATTACACAGTCTATTAAATATATTAAAACATATATGGGCCACTGTAACAAGTCAATGTTTCATGATGCAGATGACAAATGCTTTACTTATCAGTATGTCAATTTACCAGTCATAGTAGCAAATCGTACGAGACAATATATCGCAAATGACAGGCGGTATTAAAAAAAAGAAACGACAAAAAAAGCAAACAAACAAGGTGCATAGAACTAGCAGCAATATCCCAGAGTGTTAGATTCTGCTATTGAAGGGGCTGAAGAGCTGTTCAAAGAGACTAGAGAGATATTCTCATAAGGTATTTATCTTTACAGGAAATACGCCATATTACTGTATTCTTGAGTACTATTGATGGCTGTAAAGTAGGCCCAGTGAATAATTGAATAATGAAGAACAATAATTATAACAAGTGGCCATATATTACCCTCACATGTGGAAAAGGATAGTCACAATAATGTGAAAAAAACAACAACAAGCACATTTATGCAAGAGCTGCAGTCACCGACAGATTTTGTTCAGACAAAGGCCACACATAATCGTTTGGTTGACATGCTTGTTTATTTACATTATGTTCACAAAAGTGCAAAATATATACCTTCAACTTTTGCCTATGCAAGGTGTGTTTAACTATTGATGAAAGGGTAAATCGGTCACCAAAATGTTTTTCAATTACTGCAAAGCTGTCTGGAATGTATCCGCAGGCGATACCCGGGGCTTCGCCCGAGTGGTTTCGGTACTCTGCACAACTCAAAAGTGCGTTCTGTGCCCAACTGAAATCCCAAGTACTACAAACATTGATAGTCCACTTGAAGAGAGCGTGAGATGTTCCTTTTAACCAGAGCATTTTTGCAATACTTTTGCCTTTTTTGGCCGGTGGCGAGCTTCCAGTGCCGAGCCAAGATCCGACGACCGGTGGGGAGGATGTGCTAGTGTGGGAATGGCTCTCTTCCTGTGGGCTTGACAGCGGGGAATCTCTCAGATTTCTCCCTGTTTGCAGATGCCGCGTTCCCATGGGCGGCCTCGGCCAACCATGATAGTGGCGTCCCGCCTGGCCCACGTCAATGTAGTTGTCTGCTATCATAAACATATACGGCAGACATCCGCCAGCCTCTGCGGCACCCGCCCTCCTTCTTCGTCTTTGTCATCATTCCTGTCATTATTTCCTCCTTTTGATGTGAGCCTTTTCAGTCCTCTTTAGGCGGTGTTATCTCAGTACACTCCTCTCCCTCTGTAAGGCTTCACACAGGTCCTTATTCTGAGCCTTGATGAGATCAAAAAGACAAACCCTCCATCTCCTTCTCCCTCATACATTGCACGTGTTCACTTATTTTTTTCAGTATATATATATATATATATATATATATATATATATATATATATATATATATATATATATTCAGTATACATGTATTTTTTATTTATATTTTTTTAAATTTTTATTAATAATATTTTTTTAAAATATTTGTTCATTATGTCCATTCAGTGGACAAACCACACATAATAACATGTTTTAGCCTTTGTCCAAGCAGCCACGTAACACAACAGTTAATATCATGAGAGCATTTTTTGTTGTTGTTAGGAATCTGGCAAAAAGGGTTTGATGGACAAAATACATATGGTTCAAGAAGTTGTGCTGACTGTCCAGAACATTTTGGAGGAACTCGCAAACATGGGAGAACGGACAAAGAAGTAAATACATTCATTATTGTTCCATATTTGTATTCATTTGTAGCAACTATTTTTGGTGACTTTTGATTGTATTAAGTGAAATTCTTCCTTTGCAGCTTATTTAACTGGTCTGTTCCATTCATGTCATGTCTGGCCGGCCTGGTACTCTTTACAGCCACGTTGCTTTTATATTTGATCCCGCTGCGCTACATAGTGCTCATATGGGGTGAGTAGATTTATGCTTGTGTGCAAGAGCATGATGAAAAATGACTTTAGTAGAAGCCAAGCTGTTGATCAGCAGAGGGGCAGGTCCATTACAGACGCTAGTGACTTAATGGTTCATATGCAGTACATTCTCATATCTATATTTTTAAAAACAGTCTCGCCAAAATGTTTATTCAGTGGTCCAAAGTTCTTCTCCATTATAAAAGAGCATACCAAAGTGCCATGTGGAACACTATCTAAAATGAAACGTTTTTCAAAAGCAGCCACTTTTAAATTGACACTAGGATGACAGAATATCTTGTTCACAAAAAAAGGTATAACAGGGATATTGGAAATTGATTTAGTATGCCTACTTTCTTGAAGGGTAGCTGAAAGTCCACCACCACCACTCTGGTCACCCTAAGTACTATATATGCAGTTTTTTAAAAAAAACAACGGATTTATATGATATCACCTGCCTCTACTGAAGTGAAGTGGTTTCCTGATCTCTACCATACACCTCTGCACATGCAACAAGATCAGACATCTGCAGAGGTGAGCTGGGCTCCATGTGGGCTGTGATGGTAGAGCCCAGTGTAGGCAAAAGCCCCAGGTTCTGAGGGAACACAAAGAAGTGCGGCTGAGCCGTATATAACACAGCATGTCCTTGGGCAGTCTGAAGGCCTCTCATTATCTTCTGTGGCTATACAGCGCAAACCGTCATCTCTGTGGTCAGGGAGATGCTTTGCCCTCCACGGGCTTTCCTTCACCAGCTCGCCAGCCCACAGCCGCTCTATTTCCACGCAGGCTTCCACGCAATCAATACCAAAATCCTATCTTATCAAACAAAAACACGCAGACGGAGACTCTGCTCTGCTCGCCTGTTAACCTCCATCCCCGTGGTTCCAAGGCAAGCCTTTCAAGTTGCGCGCACATATTTAGGTCCTGGGGTTCTTTGTCTGCACATTGGGGTGAGGCACTCTCAAGCTGCCAGTGTAATGGTCCCATTACCACTCTGTTGAGATGTGTTTTTCACTTGTTTGTACACAGCATCTCTCGGAGTTGCACTTGAAAGTGAGGAGAAAGTGGAAAATCGATCAATACCGTGAACACAAAGCTATTTGCTATTCACTATTCGCAAATTCACTTGTTAGTTTTTCATCTTGAACTCACCCTCTGCTATTGGTTGAACCGATGTGCATTTTTACACACTTTCTGTAATGCCTTAACCTTCTAAGACTCGGACTCTTGCAAGGCATGCATTTTTATTTTCTCTTTGATAGTTAGGCTAATTGGGACCTACCTGATGAGTGTAAAAACAAAGAATTATCTTTTTACATGATGTAGTTTTTGAGAAAAATGATGTCCACACATGGACGCCAGGTCATAGGAGGTTAAGGTGTACCAACAGAGCAGTCAAGCCCTGGCTAATAAAATAGGAGTAATTGATGTGTAGGAAGTGTTGTTAAATCAATGAATCTTAACTGAAAGATTATGATCTGTTCTTTGAACACAGCAACATGAGTTTAAAGTTGTATTAAACACTTTTTGGATAATAGTTTTTGCTATATAATTCTTTGAACATTTTTTACTTTTTCAAAAGGTGTCCACAAATTTACCAAGAAGCTGCGCAACCCATACACGATCGACAATAATGAACTGCTGGATTTTCTCAAGAGGATGCCATCTGATGTTCAGAAGGTAAAAAGCCGTATTTTTATATCCAGAAAGGGGCACATCTCCCAGAGCATGTTTACATTATTATATATGATGAATTAAAAAGGATGCTGGAAATGCATCCCATGGCTTGGTTTTACTATAATGGACAGCCACTTTTTCAAAACAGCCTCTCTACTCAATTGTACTCAATGAGGGGATGTTCAAATGTGTTAGGTCTGGACAAGGAACTCTCACATTCAGGTTCTTTCCACTTGTAGTGAGTAATAAACCAAGTTTAAAAATTCATAATTGCACACAGTACATAGAGCTAATAAATCTATATTTGTATCATGATAAAGTGTTCGTATTCTGTCATTGAGCACCCTTGCCTCCCCCTCAGGATGTCTGAGGTCAATGAATGTGATGACACAGTTAGCCAAAGCCAACGCGTCATTGACGTCGACATCACACGGCCGTCATAAAGGTGCCGAGAGGTTTGCTGTGCTAGGAAATGAAGTACCAATTCGCTCCCTTCATCTCCCAGGTAGCTCACCCTGTTGCTGAACCTTTGGAGAAAAAAATCCTGACAGTGCGAATACGGCAAGACTCTGTCACCCTTGATGTCGTCCCTCAGCAATAACATGGCCGACTCATCTGTGATGTGGCTAGAGCCTGTCTCATTTGAGATTTTGACGGCCGAGTTGGCAAAACAAGGTGGCGGATGCATTTTTCATTCTGGCTCCTTTTGTCCACCTTTCTCTCCGTTGGGATACAAAAAAAATCTGCTTTGAAACAACACAGACGAGGAAACAATACTTTTCTGAGAGAAAGTACATGTTGGGAATAGCTCCAAGTCATGGGGAAAAAAGACCAAAGAAACATTCTTAAGATTCATCCTAGGTGGCTTTCATTATTGCTTTTGGGGGATTGGTAGATAACCTCAACAATCTATACCCAGGAGACCCTTAGTAAAAAGCGCCTATTTCATTTTTGTTGACTTGGAACAATAGTCGAATACAACGAAAGCCACCACAAAGGCAGCAAACGGGCTCCTGTCCTTCTTGCAAATCTGACTTGGCAATTAGCGGCCATGCAGATCTACAAAGTCGTCCTCAAACGGAGGACTTCTGACAACGCGGAAATGAGAAGCATCTGTCAGTTCTGAGCGCAGTTTCATGTTGTGATGCACCAGGCTGCCACTTTGTTCCCACACTCCCATCTCGCGCTTCTAATAGTGGACTGCCCAGCTAATTAGCATAACGTTTCCTTACCTTTTTACTCAACAGATTTAACACCTTGTTTGAGTCCCTGGATGCTCCACAGCTTCAAAAGCAACTTTATAAGCACTTTTTTTAAACAACACCGTGTGACCACTTAAAATTCTGCACAACTGATTCACATTTGGGGAGAGAAGTGTCTCATTGCAGGAACTAAAATGGAAAGAGTGACTCTTTGGTAATTGACTTGCTTGTACTGAACCAAAAATGATGCCGCATTTAAACAAATTTATCGCCTGGATTTTGATTAAATGTTTTTTAGTCAGTAAAAATGGTTCAGGTGAGATTCTTTGTGACCTGCAGATAAAAACATTTTTTTTCAAAAGATGCAGTCAGCAACGACCCCTTGAAAAAGACTTCCTTTTCCACTGCCAAACCTCAAAATGATATTCAAACTTTGACATGGAATGGCTTGAGAAAAACAACAACAAATTTGCAATGTGCCACCACCAATTTGTTTGTTGTACCTGTCTGATCAGACCTTACTGGATGTAATCAGCAGTAGAACTTTTTCAAAATGTGAACTGTGAAATTCACCATACAAACTAGTGAACTTTGACTCTGCCCTCCAATCGACTTCTCTGTATATAGTTCTTCCAAGGTAACCTGCCATTTCTTGGAATAGATTTTTTGTCCAAAACATCACCCATGGTCCTTGAGACTTTTGTGCATCTTATGTTACACATTACTACGCAGTTTCTTGTCGATTTGTCAAACTCCTGTCAAAGGCTAAAGGTGCCTTCTTCAAGGCCAATCCTCAAATTGTTTTTCAAGACCATTCTATCCAGCCTTTGAGAATATTTTTCCTAAACACTCTCGCCATGCTTTATCCAAATAACAATAACACATGTAATGGAACAGAAATTCTGCTACATCGGTTTAAAGTAAAAGTAGCAAATAATCGGACATAGGCCCTGTCGTCATTATCACAACACAAAAAGCCTACTTGTCATCACACGCAGAAACTGCGTGTGACGAAATTGATGGTGCTTCTCCATAAGCTACGTTTACTCGGCAAAAGACCTCAATAAGTGTAAGTTACGGACTTGTAATTTGGCATTCTGCTGTTGATTTGGCATTCTGCTGTTGATTTGTTGTTGAATTTTAGGACTCGTCAGTACAAATGGTTCAGTATAGGTTCTTCCCCAAATGAGTATAATACATAGGCAGGGATCTAGGCCAAGGTTTTCTATCTAATGTGGGGGAAGTTTGGTTTGAAGTTTTATAATATTTTCAGGGAGAAAAATTGGGTGGGAGTGTCCGGTGACGGCTGCAACAAGTTTTAGTATTTGGGGGTTGGATTTGTTTATTTTTAGGGGATGTAGAGTTGCAGCAGCTTTGTAGGTCTTCTCATATTGTAATTGTTGTGCAGAATGAGGAGTTGATACAAAACCCTTCAATCCTGAAATCTTTCCTGTGCGTGATTAATCCCCTCTGCTCCTGTGTTTAAAAAAATGATTCATTACATTGCGCGCCCGCCTTGCTTTTTTCCTCTGCTGCACTGACTTCTCCTCAGGGGAGCCATTATCGTACGCTCAGGTGAGCTCAGATTACCGGCATCCCGTTAAAATAACTCCTGTGTGTTTTCGTAGGCGCAGTACAGTGCACTGAGAGTGCCCACCAGCCAGAACCTGTCACGTAAGAAGAAGTAAGAGAGCAGGGGTTCGACCCAGTCCACCTGACAAACAACGCACAGGTGCCACCAGGGCTCTGCCAAAGGGCCATGACTCGGTCCCCTCTTCGTCCCCCCAAGCGACCCTCTGACTTGCGTGTTTGCCTCCCTGGCTGACAGCAGAAGGAGGAAAAGGAGGAGGGCAGCTCATGGCCCTGTCAATCACCAGCTGGGAGGTAAAAAAAAAGGAAAGAAGTGCCTTCGGTTTGGATGTTAACTCAGACCTCCCATTTTTTGTCTCAGATATTTGCCTCAAGCCAAAGTTAATACCGGACTTAACAATTCACGGAAAGCAAACTATGCTGCTATATTCCTCTTGATCCATGCATTAATATAATTAAAAACCAAAGTGAATCGGATTTCTAAATAACCAAATCGAGGGGCCATATGTATATTTTTGCCTGCCGTCCTTTTTTGGTAAGGATGTAATATAAAGACGATCTGTTTATTTTACTCTCTCCAAACAACTTTTTATACTGTTCTCTGTTATTTAAAAAACCAATAAATGTCCTAAATAATGAAATCTGTATTTTAAGCATCTCAGTTACTTGCTTTTATCATGTGAATATTATGAGTAATGTCTTCTCTAACCATCTATATACACATGAGGGACCAATAATGATGCACAGAAAAAATAATTTTCCATTACATGAGAGAAGCGTCACATAATTTGTATTTGTTGCATGTCTTACAACAGTAAGTCATCACACACACCGACACATGAAATAGATAGATACGTATTAATTTGGTGTTCTTTGGGACGCGTGATTTTTTTTGTGTGCAATGAGATGTTTCAAATGTAACATACTTGGTCACTAAGGGTTGGGAACCAGCAATGCAATTCCATTGCTTGGGAGAAATAATCACTGACAATATTAAAATAAGCGGCGTGTCGGCCTCACAGTTCTGGGGTCGAGGGTTCGATCCTAGGTGGGTCTTCACTGTGTGGACTTTGCATGTTCTCCCTGGGCTTGCATGTTTTTTTTCCCCATTTTTACTCTGGATTTCTTCCACATCCCAAAAACATGCAGGGTAGGCTGGTTGAGCACTTTAAATTGCCCCCAAGGTATGAGTGTAAGCGAAAACGGTTGTCCCTCTCCTTGTTCCCTGCGATTGTCTGTACACCGATTCAGGGTGTCCCCTGCCTGGTCCCCTTTAGTTAGCTGGGATAGGCTCCACCACCCCCTGTGATCCTTGTGAGGATAAGTGGTTCAGAAAATGGATGAATATTGAAATAAACAGTCAGAGCTGATCTAAAGTTCGGTTGGGGGGACAGAGGGTGTTTGTTTTTATCTGATGGAAGGGGAGGTTGGGGAATGGAAAGGGAGGGGGGATATTGTGTCCAATGGGACAGAACCACTCCCCTCCTTCTCCTCGGCAGTCTGACTGCCCAGTGGTGAAAGAGCATCCATCTGTGCTTTGTGAAGACTTTGATTGGCTCGGGGGGGACCTCGGTAAAGCCCCGGGCTATCTCTGTTTTTGACAGGCTGATGGAGACATCACTTGGCTCTCCCAGGAACTGCCACCAGGGGTCCGTTTCAAAAGTGAGAGGGAGGTGTGGAGGTGACCCAGAGCTTCTGACGAGCTAAATCCCACACGCACAAAGACACACACTGGCTCACACAACATGCCTTTAGGTCTAAGCTCTATGGGGCAAAAAGACAAAAAAAATTCTGTTAAGCAAAACAAGATATACATTTCAACAAGTGCAAGGGAGATGTTACAAACTCACTTGCCATGGATGGAAATTCTGACTAGTCTTACATCCTTTACAATTTAAAATATTTTAACATATTTTAAACTTTCATTCCTAGCTTCTCACTCTTAACTTGTACAGTTCTCCGATCTAAAGGCATTTTGAACTTTTGACCGCTCCACTTAAATACTGTTGCTACTCTTTGTGACTCCGAAAAAGTGTATACTCTTGAACACCTCCAAAAAAGAATCTCCAAGATTTTGAAGATTAACCTAACTTTAAAAAAAAAAATAGACACACTACCATCATCCAGATTATTACAAAAGGTTTGTAAGTAAATATAATTCATTGTTTTGCACATCACACATTATCTGAACCAAAAAGTAATAGGGGAATGACTCTAGAGTAGCCTCTATTAATTAAACCGGTTACAGATGACACGCTTGGTTCCTGTCATATGATAACAGTTCACATGTGAATTACTAGTTGTTGTGCTTCCAAAGCTGTCAGATGTGTGCAGTGCGCATCATGCAGGTTATTAGGGACTGTATTGCTTCATCCCAACGGATCATAAAGAGTGTGACAGCTGGGTTACGCTAGTTGGTGCATCCTCCAGGGCGCTTAGATTGTGAAGGCATGTCATTATATTTAGATATTTATTTACTTATTTTGTTCTCCCAAAGAGGCCGATTAAGTCCATAATATAGTATGGTCTAAGGGTCGTATGCTGGTCCCTGTACGTTTTACATGTTTGCTAATGAACATTTAAACCAAAAGGCCCTTTAACATTGGCTTAATCTGTAATACGGGTGGCAAAATGGCAGTTTTTTTATGTCCTCTTTACACCTCTTTAAAGCTTTTGGCTTTTCAGCGTGTCCCAACATACAACAATTTAGACTTACCCAGTAATATAAATTAAGTCACAAGGTTGTTAATAGAAAACATTTTTTTATGGTTTTCAGGAATCTGAGGACCCCATTTTGAGATGAACTGTTTGAAACTCCCCAGTAGTTGTTGTTCATAGTGTGGTAGTGATGTCTTCATCTGGCTGTCAAAAAAGGAAGCGCCTGCAGCTGTTGCAGACCACCCTCCATCACACCCACACCCCCAGAGCCTGTCACACTGCTTGTTTCCATGGCAGTCCTTCAGGCAGCACCACAGGCACTGTGCGTGCGTGTGTCTATGTGCCTCTGAGCATGAGCGGGTAAGGACCCTCAATACAACCTGTTTTCCTCTCTATGCAGACTTTCCTCTGATGTTGAGCCCCACTGTGGGTGTCAAACTAGAAAAAAAGAGGGAAGGCTTATTGTTTTGCATGGTAAAACAAATTCATTTGAATGCTAGTTTGCACATCTTTAGTCATGGATGGATGGAAATGTAAAAACAGCCAAGTCAAATGTAACAAGTACATTAAATTAGTTCAAAATCCTGCAAAAGATCAGTACTATATAGCAAAGTATTTGTGCTTGGTTAAGTAGCAATGCTGATATTCCTTCTGATAATTAAGTAATGTTCAGCATCCTGAGGAAACAGCACCTTTAGTAGTAGTAGAAGTAGTATTCCTTTTTTTGACGGATTGGTGGTGGCAGTGGTAAGTCTGGACACACGGCCCCAGGGAATCAGGTATCATTAGACGCAAATGCATCGCTTTTTGTCTTCATGTGTACAAGTGTTCATTATTAATGGGCTTTCATCAAGAACACAATTAGGACACCTCCATTTGACACCTTCTATAGGCTGGAGATGAATATGGATATGCCAGGTCCCAGGGAAGGAGAGTGCTGGGTAGAATTAACAGCTCAGCAGCAGGAAGTAAGCGCAAACATGACAGTTGGGACCAGATTTACGTACAAGACTAAAAGTACATTATTGTTATTAGTTGTACAAGACACATTTGTAATTCACAGCTGGGGGCAACTTGTATATTTTTCCATATTTCCATGTTAGGCAGTGATTAAAAACAGCCTGGCATAACACAACTTTGTCAAATAGTACAATCTTATCTCACGATTCTGCAGGAACTTTCCATGGTGCCCTGATATGATCTATTTCCACTCAGAAAATTATTAAACTTTATAAGATTGATTAGCAAGATGAGCCATATAATCTACAGTCCACAGTTCACTTTTGTGTTTCAGATTTTTTTTGTTTTCTATCTTCCTCTTACGGTACATTTCAATACACACTTTATGCTTTACATCCTCCAATACTTACTTTGTAAGGCAACACAAACATTTAAATTGATTTGCGATAAGTATCCATAAGTTTCTGATTTTGGGATTCAAGCCTTCAAACTAGTTTAAGTATGAGATAAAGGACCACTATTGTATTATTAATGAAGTACAGGGTGACAAAAATGGAAACTTTTTTTACCAATCCAAAGAAACTGAGTGCTGTAAGACATATATTTTGTTCATAGTAACATTCCAACATAGTATATGAGAGAAAGAAAAAAGTGTGTTTTCAGTTTAGACCAAGTAGGTAAAAAAATCCTGATCACCGATTTTCACCACTTGTGGGTGTGCCTAGTAAAATATTCCATATGATTAAAAAAACAATAATACTTTTTGTCCGTGTGCCGTAAGATATTTCCTGTAAGAAAAATGTGCCTTGGCTCAATAAAGGTTGGAAAACACTGCAATAGGCAAATGAAAACGAATGTCTACAGCCCTTTAAGCAACCAGCAAGAGACCAATTAGCGTGTATCTCTATTCAATTTTTCCGTAGCCCTACTTGGAGCAAAGTAGGGTGGAGGGGGGGGGAGTAATGGGGGAGTAATGGGGGAGGTGATGTTGGAGGGGGGGAGGAGTTTTGAGGCGCACCGACAGGAAGCTAGAAAACAAAGCAATCATCTCAGTGCGCTTGCCCTCCTCTCGCCTCTCCTCGGCAGCTCCAATTACGAGGCTCCTCTGGCCGCCATCAGTATGCAGCGAGGCCGCCCGCTCTCCTCCACTCGCCGCGGGCCATTGAATACGTTACCTCCACACTGGGGCTGGGGGCTCAGGGAGCACAGGCCCCTTAACCCTCCTGGATAATTTGGGATTCCTGGGCTCCTGCGTGGCAGAGGCGAAGAGAAACCAACAAATAAAATACCTTAGATGAACAAAGTGATAGAAAAAAGAAAAAAAGGTTGCCTTGCAAATACCCAGAGATGGTGTGATTCATTGATTTGCTCATTCCTCCACTTATTGTTCCTAAATCATTACTGATCCGGCACTACCCACACACACACAGAGTTTCACTCGGGCAAAAGTTTAGGAAAGGCATATTATGTAACTGTTAAAGGTTGGCTGAGTCTCACAAACTAATATTGGAAACTTAAAAAAGGAGATATCACTTCTTTATTTTACAATTTCAAATTGTTTGTGGTTGTCTCAATATTGTGCTTTCTCCAGGGTAAAGAATGCCAACCAATTTTTATAGTCTGGTCTTTTTGCAATTACCAAATTTACAGATTTTATTCGACCCATCTCATCACATTTTCTGAGCCGCTTCATCCTCACTAGGGTTGCGGAGGGGTGCTGGAGCCTATCCCAGCTGACTTCAGGCCAGAGGCGGCCGACACCCTGAATTGGCCGAGTGCATCATCCTCTCACTCCTGGGTTCGATCTTAGGTGGGTCCTCACTGTGAGTAGTTTGCACATTCTTCGCGAGCTTGTGTGGATTTTCTCCGGGTACTCCGGTTTCCCACCACATCCCAAAGCTGGAGCGTGAAAGGCAGGACTTCATAACCAAGCTGCCAAACTAGGTACAGTTGTTAAGTCATGGAGAGTGTAAAAAAACCCCACCTTTTCCCATTAAAGATTGGGCCCAGACGATTCTTCTACTGTGATAATGTCAAATAATATACATCATGTATGTAATATGTAGCATGATGTCATGGGCGGGGTGAGGTAATCCACTTAGAATGATTAAGAGGCCCCGTCTTTCTTCTCTGTGCACATTCAAGGCTGTAATGAAGGACCACTCCATAATGGTAATGACGCTCCAAATATTCTCCAGATGAAAGAAAGCACACACACACACCTTCACGAGGAGGAGAAATTTGACATGCTCGTAAAGTATCATCTGCTGTAATGCCTTATGACAATGTAAGATTAATGAGGGTGCATTGAGCAGTGCTAAAAGCGGCACCTGCTCCTCTAATCATTCTCATACGTGGACTTCCCGCTGACACACTAACCTGCTGCTGCTCCTCGGCCTCCCACAACCTCAAAAGCATTTTTTCCCAAGGACCGCTGCGGTTCCCTTTTCTAATGCGGCCCACATGTTAGAACCAAACTTTTGGGAAGGCTCTGTTTCGTCTCATTCTCACCTTCCAGCTGACCCAGAATCAAGCTTTTTTTTTGGTAAAGCCCTCCTGTTTGAACAAGCTCTTATCGTACTCTAACCAAAATTATGAGAGTGGAAGCAAGAGAGCAAGAGTTTACTCCATTTTTTTAATATTCTGAGCTCGGTTACATGCTTTGCATTTAGCACCTTGCCTTGTCCTATCAGACTTTTGTCTCATAGTCTCCCGTTCGTTTAACCTTAACCCTCCAAAACCTCAGAAGAAATGCTGATCTCAGAATAATCCCTAAATCCTTCAATCTTGGCAAGACATAATAGTTCAATTTTTAAATTATCACACTTTTCACAGTATAAACTCAGAAGACTGGCATAAAAATCAATTAGCCTCCAAAAAGGATTAAGCTTGTTCACATTTGTTTCAAAAGAAAATCAAAAAGACAGAAGAGGGGTTATTTTATTTGGTTGTTATTCTTCCCCATTGACCTGCAGGGCATTGCCCCACACAAACATCACATGGAGGATAATAACATAATCAAGGACAAAATGTAATAGTAGTGGGAAGGCAGTGAGCGAAAGGAGGGGGCTTTCTCTTTAAACTTGTGTCTCATCTAGTAGACAGACCATGGAGAGGTGCCAGCAGCTATTCAGCAGAGAGCGGGAAAGCAGGTCAATGGAGTCACGGCCGCTAAGAGCTGGTGTGTTATAGAGCGCCAGTGACAGCCTTCCACAAGGCCACAGTCTCATCTGGGTACACCACCCCCAAAATTAGGAGATCAGAAAGGCCCGCTGACAAAGATATTCTTGGGATAAAAGAAGGCAATCCAAAATTTTCCTTCACGGAACTAAATTGTGTCAAATGATGTGTATATAACGGCACATGTACTAGTTAAATGTTGACTACGTATTTCTTGTGACTTCAAATGCAATGTGTGACTCACGATGCGCAAGCTCTGACTGGAGTTATTCTGTTTGCTGGTAACTAATCAAACAACGGTTCCCTGCTCTTCTCACAATTACGAAAAAAGTTATGTTTAGCAATGCCATATCTGTCAAAGTTCTAAATGTGTTAGAAATTTGTCGAAATGGAAAGCATTTCTTTCAGTCATTCATTTTCCGAACCGCTTCTCCTCACAAGAGGGTGTTGGAGCCTATCTCAGCTAACTACGGGCATCATGCGGGGAACACCCTAAATTGGAGGCAAGCCAATAGCAGAATGCAAAGAATTTTCATTGTGTTTATGTTAGTATTGTTTCATTATGTCATTCACTTTGGGGTGGTTGTATATTTTGGAAAAGCATCAAAATTTATTTGGAGAAATAGCCAATATTAGCCTATGAAACTTGACTCAAACTACGATGACTGGCTTCCTGTCTCAATTTGGCAATAATTAGTTATTGTTTTTTTAAATTAATTTTGATGTGGGTCTACTCATAAACTTGCTTACCTAATGTCATGTTACTAGTTGACATGGTTGAAAACCAAATTTCAACCCTTTATATTTTAATGTAATTTATTTTTAACTTTACTTCTAACATGAGATGGGGGTTGGAAGAGTTGGGTGATCAAACTCCATCCCATCCACCCCCATCCATAACCACGCAGCTACTCGTCACACACAGACAGGAAATGGACAGCCACTTTTGGGAAATCCAATTGGCTTGTCATCGGCTGTGGGGAAAAGATTGAATCATGAAGACATTTGAGGTGATTTAATGGTGTTAACATGCCCACACTGGCGCTCCGTAGTTTCAAAGCTACAACTGCTTTCTTGATGATTGAGTTGGCCGTAAAATCAGTCACTTCTCCAGAGTCTGTTTGACTGCCAGAAATGGATGGGCATTATCAGGAGTTCTGAAAGTGATCCGTTTTTAGACAAACTGGTGATGGATTTCACTTTTAACAGCCACTTTAACTCCAATAGATCTCAATTCTCTCTTTTTCTTGCCTCCAATATGCCTGGCTCAAGTATTGTGGCCAGCGAGAGGATGTTGAGGCCTGGCTTGTCCTTTAATCTGAGGCTGGTGGTGTGTAAAATGCTCTTTAGAGCCATTCAGAAGCTATTGGCATTGGTCTGCCGAGGTTGCTCTCATTGCTATGGAGAAAGAATGACAGCAGTACAGTTTAACTTTAACTTTGTGTCACTTTTAAATGAGCTCCTTTTTTTGAAAAGATTTTTACCCCAGAACTTTTACTTGAGTAAAATTTCATCAATGGAACAGACTCTTTACTTGAAGGGGCTTTTACAACTTTTTTCACCCCTGATAGTGTTGTAACAAGTCTGGATTTTTTTAAATCTCATTCATAAACAACTCAAATGTTTGTTTGCGAGATATATTTTGATGTAAGATAAAGTGAATCAATGTCGTACTACGACATTAAAAGTCCAGTGTTGGTTGAATGATTTTGAACACAAATTTGTAGCCTTGCCCATTTTGCATTACCACGGTATGCCTCAACAATCTGGTCAGTGTTAAGATCTTCCAGAGGAAAAGCAACAAGAAGAGGAGACAAAGGTCAGCGAGCGAACTTCACACCCACAACCGTGAGTGTGTTTTGTATTTTATCTTTGCGTGTGAGTTATAGTGTCCTCATGACCCGTCTGTGTCCTTCAGCATCATTTTCCTCCAAGGCAGAGGATGGAGTTTTTAGCATGAAATTGCAGCATACGTTTTTGATGGAACATGTTGATTTTTAACCACGGAATACAATTTTCTTTAATGATTACGTTAAACTCGCTTTGATAGATTTGCATCTTTTAAGTGTGTGTCTTTGTTTTAACATGTATATGGTGTGGCTATATTGAGATGTTTTTCCTATCTCGGGTTAGTCTTAAATGCATCCCCTGCGATAAATGGCGCTCTCTGTATAGCTCATCTTATCCTGCACGCAAGGACTCCATCCCTTCAAGTCCATGTACTGAACACTTTGCTTTCTCCTTGTTGCTGATGAGCTGACCACATCCCCGCAATACTTCACAAGACAAATAATTGAACTCTTCAACAAGCCCCCTTGATGGACAAAAATTGCTCCTCCAGCCACCACTTCTCCTTCTTGGCTTTGTTCTCCAAAAGCAACAACACCAACCAATCGGCCACAAATGAGGAGGCCTTTTGCACAAAACACACCTCGCAGCAATGATAACACATAAGAGCGGCGCCACTTGCTTGCATTTACGCCTCCGGCTTGGCTGATTTGCAGCCATTAGAGGCGGCCCCGGCGTGTTGTACAAATAGTAATAAAGAAGCCTTCAAAAGAGATATGTGATCTTAAAAGAGTTGTTTTATCCTGGCACGCCATGACTGATGCCACCATCAGCAGTTAGCAGCAATCAAGGCAGCCAGTAAAATGGCCTAGACATGATGGAGTGGATTATTTTTCCAGTCATTAGGTGGCAGTGTGCACCCATAGAATGTGTTTGTTGGCAGAAGAAGGGTGCCTTGAGGGTTGTTCAGCGGATTTAATTAGACAGAAACAGATACTCACATGTTCATTTCTCTGCAGTCTTTCTGTTGGGGAAAGGAGGGGAAAAAAGTCTTTACGCTCCAATGGAAACTGCACATACGGTCAGTGATAAAGGCCAACAGTTAAGACCCAGTTTCACACCTCCTGGAGGTACCATTACTGGGGGTAGATCTGTCAGAGTGCCAGGATCACTGCTAACATCCTTTAAAAAAGGTAAGAAGTATTGAAAAGTAAGTATTAAAGATCACACCCTTTTAAGTTTAACACAAGCTGAATGTCAACACTTTGTTTGGAGTTACTTTAGCATAGGATTTCCAAATTCAAGGAAAATTTCCATTTGTATAAAGCAGGGATTTACTTAATTGAAATTTGTAAAATATATAATAGTTTATTTTTGAATAATAATCACCATCATTTAACTAAAGTAATGTAATACCTTGAAATATAAGTGGCACAACATAGGTTTTAGATATGATGCCACAATCCAAGATTATGGAAAGCCTTGACACACGGGCAAGGACAGCATGAATGCTTTCTTAGGATGAATAAATTACTCTCAATTTCATCATCCCCATTAAAAAAAATCTGATATTGGATCTTATTAGGTTTCATGAATATATAAAGTAACAACTAATGATACAAAACAAGTCTTCCTTATAAAACCATAAAATCCAAATTATAAAAGGGTAGAAAACATCTTCATTAGACAATGATACTGTGGTTCGAATAAATTTTTTGCTGAACACAAATCCTTAAAACAAAAACAAAAAATGAAGGCCATAATGTTTAGCTGTCATTCAACATTGAAAAAAGGGCAATATGAAGTCAAACTAGACAGTAAATAGAAACAGGGCTCACAAAAACGTCTCAAGGTCGAAATTGAAAAGGTATTCTGCCTTTTGATTCGACTGGATCAACGGTTGAAATCCAGCATTCGCCCTCACTCTGAATTGGTATTTTAGGAAAACCACAACAATCAGCAGCAGATGCATGGGAATGTTTCATATTTCCACTGTTTTGTTGCCCAACTTCATTGTGATTTCATGCTTTAAAAAAAATGACTGGCGACCATGGAGGGCCACAACAATGTTTTAAAAACGCAAAACAAAAGGAGTCTGTCTAATTGAATCACAGGGAAAAAGCGTCAATGTCGGTGACATTGATGGCGGACACGGTGGAGCCTGAGGAACAATAGTCAGGACACTAGTAGTAGAAAGAGCGGCTTGGCCCTACCACTAACCTTCACATGCATATTTAAAGCAAGGCACCACCTCATGCAAATGAGAATTTGCCCGCAAAAAGCGGCGTTAATGAAGCCGGCCATTGAACTCCTTGTGCTGAGATCGCTGCGCCATAAATAGTCCATTTGGCTGTCAGCCAGCAAGTAGAGGGACGAGAGCGTGAGGAAGAGGGTCTTTATTGTGTTATGACAGACAGACACGGGGCGCACAAGATACGGGCTTTCCTTTCTACGTTAATTAAAGAAAGGATCAATTAACACTGATGAAAAAGCACGGCGGCGCGCTGCCTTGCGGATAGGCCAATCAAGCCTTGAAATGCGGCGATGTTGGCATGTTTTATCTCTCAGAACTTAATTGCAATTTTCCAGAGGGGATGACGTGATCAAAATGAAGGGACTCCAATGAGCAAGTTGCTCCACACATTTCTGGATGCAGGATTTTGGAGGAACAATTTGTCCGCCTGTGCTACCCTTTTGGCCATTCTTACATTGCCCTAGTGGTTGACCTCTGAACTACTTGCTCACCAAAACAATAGGGCTCTGAGAAAAACACCAAAAATCAGGTTTATGTGAACAAAGAGGTTTGCTTTCAGGGGTTTACTTTTGAAAACAATTCATGTGTGTTGAAATGATGAAAACGTGCCAAAACTGAGAACTATGTAGTAACCAATTGTGGAGATACTTTAGCATTCAGTTCTTTATCCCCCATTTCAGTAGCGTGGCAGGAGTAGCCCCTCATGCACTAAATAGGAACTAGTGGTTATCCTGCACAATTAGAGCTGTGCATTTGCCTGGTTGGTTATGCCCACATCTCGAAAGTGTGTTTTTCCCGTGCATGGTCTGTGGTTGTTCTGGCTTTGGAGTGTCTCGTTATCAGTTGTGAGTGCTATTTGTCGTTGAAAATGGTCCAATTGTTCGAAGTGGAGGCTTTACATGTTCTTTTTTTGTTTCTTTCTTTCTGAAGACATCTGCATAGCCCGGATTTTGCTCTCACTTTTTCAAATGGGCACACAACGTCAACTGCTCGAGGCATAACACCAAAATGAATCCTTCATCTGTGCCACGTTGTCCATATTCAGAACTGGTGTGGTGGACTACCAGGAAGTAAATAGCAAGGTTTTTCCTAGATCAGAAGCAGATCACACCATGACACTATGTCGCTTTCATTGTTGTAGAAGAAAGCCCTTTGCTTTGCTCATTTTACAACGAGGAAGCGAATATAGCCTTAGTGGGGGAAAAAAAGATAACTTGTCTCCATCTGCGATTTCGCCATGTGAGGGACTATTTGAAACACCTGAAAATATTGACCATCTTGGCTTTCCCTAATACTTTCTCCTAAAATATAAAAAAATGGAAAATGAATGGTTTGATTTTGAATTGCTGTAAATTTGGTTTAGATTTTTTTTTTTAATTATTGCTCTGTTCACCAAAAAATGCTGTTTTTTATTTTACTGGATATTTTGACCAGCTGTTTTTAATGGGTTTATTTGTTTTGTTTTTACAGAAACGGGATGGTATTTACCCCTCACTTATTGATGTATGGACATTGACAACAGCATGCTGAAGACACAGCTTTTTAATTGGATCAATTCAACATGGAAAAAGAGGCTACATGAGAAGTCTTACTGGTAGGACAGCTTTTTCTCTGCTTGATGTCTTCTGCCTTCGAATACTGCTTCCATAGCATTCATTTTTGACTCAATCAAGAACCAAGCAATTCTGTCAAGTTACAATGGTGGTCTTTTTATACTGATGTCATGCTCTTATTTCTAATATTTTATCCCATTAATATAACAATATTAGCCATGATCAAACACATAGACATATTGTCATTTCCTTGGGAACATGGCCCATGGAAAGCTCATTTCCTGTTGAGAAAAGACTGCCTAACCTCAAGTGACCTGCAGATCTTCCCATTAGCACGAGAACACATTTAAGGCAAAGCTTGTTGAGCCACCTCAGCTGGATTTTAGGGATGGCCTTCTCTTGATTTTTTTTTTTTTCCTACTCCTTCCCACACAAGCCATGCCAGTAATAGGAAGAATCCCTCCGGGGAGCTTGATTTTCAAAACTTTGAAGCTTATTTCCCGTTTTAGCATGTTTGCTTTTGTTGTTTCGCGGTGTTGAGAAAGGCACCGTCGATACCCTTGACTAATTAAGATAATCCTTGTCTGTCTTTAAACGATTCCCCAGTGGAAGAACGACTCAAAGATCTTCCCCAAGTCAATGGTTCTCAAACTTTGTGGTCCAGGAACTTTTCTCGTTTTTTTAAGTTTAATTTTAAATTTCCAAGGAATTAAAACTCCTAATTTTCACAGAAAAAAGTCACTATATTATGATAATTTAGTCATATTCTCTCAATATAATTACCATTATATATGGTCTTTGCTGAGACAGACATTAATTCCCATATTCATATTTGTCCTTTCGAAACTTTGTTGTGGCTTCTTGATGTTGATGAACTATGTTGAAGCAGGTTGTTTTAAATGGTGTATATCCCTATTAGATCCAAAAGTAGGCGCCATCTGTGGCATCAATAGCCACAGAATTTTTTTTTAATTTTAAAATTGTTTTTCCCATTTCAAAATAAATCCTCCTGCTTGTTAAATCAAAATTTACTAGGAATATTTTTTTAAAAACACAACCGCTACAACAGGACTACAATTATTTTAGACAAATGTTGCTTAAAGTTAAGTCCACAATGGCCTGCTTACTGATATGTTTTGTAAAATGCTGTTGACTGCTTACAAAGCTTGTCCTTGCTTCTATACTTTTGCTATGGCCCGAACACCCAAGCATAATGTCGTGTATACATTCTATGAATTTCACATGTGACTACTTAGAGGAGGTAGCGATTTATTTTGCTTGAGTGTAACACAATTCAGCAGTGATTTCTGGAAGAAAATAGCAACAGAATGCCACAGGAGCTGTTTTGATTAGCATGACATGATGGGATCATATTAGTGTGTCTCATTGGAGACGCCTACGAGGGATTTCCTTTTAGGGTTTTTCTTTTGTGTGTATGTGTGTGTTTGTGTGGTCATGGTGGGGTGGGGGGTCAAATTAGAGTGCCAGACATCCAATTTGTTTTGTTTTGTAGTCAAATGTGGGGAGCAGACAAAACATTATGTAAAAAAATTGCACAGAAAGGCAAAGCATACACGGCTAATGAAGTGAAATGTAAAAGGTTGAAACTGCAAATCCAAAGTAAATAATAATAATGCACATTCATTAAAAAGGCTTGTTAAAGTGATTGTTGGTCAATAGGCATAAGGGATCGGTGTAGAGCACACAGTTGCTCCTGGGCTAAATCATATCAGATGGACTATTGACAGCATCCCGTCAATAGCGGCGGCCCGCTGAGGCCTGCCTGTTTGCACAATGACTGATTGACTGTTTTTTAATAGACACATAATTGGTGACAAAGACCTTCCAATGAGGTGTCATGTGCCAGAGCTTTTTTGCGATAATTCACAGCCTGGCGCATTTTATGTTGGACCGCGTCCCAATGCCAGCCAGTTGGGATTAGGAATGTGTGGGCAAAATTGCTGAGGTAAAATCACAAAGAATAGAAGACAAACAACGCATTTTATGTCAGATGGGAATGTGGAGGATGCAATATGGAACAGCTCCAACTTTGACCTGATACGAGATTATTCATTGACTGTATTATTGCTGGTGTTCCAGATTGGGAACATTGTTGATGGCTATTTATTTACACATGCCATTTTTGTTGCACCTTATTTGTTGTTTCGGGCTTCGACAAACAGACTGTGGAGCTGCTTGTTGGGATTGGAACACAATGGCTTGTGTGTATCTTCCCTCAAAGCATTTTGAAGCGCAATCTCGAAGAGCTGTTATTGAACTGAAACAATACACAATTAATTTGAAATACGAGAATTTTATAAGGAAAATAAGTGCAATTTCAGATTTTTTTTGTAGAATCGTATTCTTCATCAGTGTCATTGGCAGGGGAGAGCCTATCCCATTTGAGACATCGAGACTCAGAGTACAGCCAGAGTTTGCCTCTAATTTGAGGTGATTACTTGAAATTATGGATTATAATAAGTAAAAATGGGGCAACTATTCAGAATTGGATGAGTATATTTTGATTGGTTCAAGTTAAGACAAAAGGCAATGTTTTAGAAGAACTAAAAAGTGAAGAGAACTTTAATGAAAAAAAAGTTGAAAATAACATTGGCGTGAATTTTCTTCAGCATTCACACAATCAATTCCCAATTACTCCCAATTACAAGGCCTTCTTTGCACCCTGGACCCACTTTTGTGTAGCAACATCACGTCAGATAGCGCCTCACATCGGAGGGAGCCAATCACAGCTTTTGCAGGCACCGGCGGCAGATGTAAGCAATTTACTTGTGATTTCTTCATATTGGGCACGAAGCGAGCTCCTGGTGACCCGTGACCCTGAAGCCTGCAGGATTCTAACCCTATCAAATTAAAGCTCTCTGCTCACTTATTCCCCAGCGCTTCTTTGCCGCTAAGCAGCCATCTCGCTGCATAGCAACGCCAACCGGGCGTGCCGACTCATACGCCCGGCCTCATCAGCCGCTATTAGGGAAAATATACAGTCCTCTAATTGGATGAGATTCAGCTAAGGAAGTGCAGTTAAAGGTCACCTTCCAGCGTGTGCGTCATGCTCTTCAGAATAATTTCTGTGTCCTACTATCTTTGGGAGCTGTTAAACAATACAGCCAAAGTTACCATTCTTCCGGGCATAGTGCTTCAGGCCGTGTTGAGCGACCACTGCTACCAATCATGTCAACAACTTTGCCGGCTGTTGACGGGTCCTGACAGATGTTCCCCTTCTGTCAACTGCCCCTTAAATCTGCTCATCCAGGGTTCTTTTTGATTACCCATGTTTTAGTTAGCAATCATTCACGTCCAAAATTGGTACTTTCAAATTAGCAGTTAACTCATGAATTTACCAATTCCACAATTTCACTTTTGGTGCCCGTGTGAAATAATAATGCCACACAAGCCTTGCCTGCCTAAATAGGATTGATTTTCAAATTGTCAGATTTATCAATCATCTTGATTTAGCTTTCTCATAATGTTTCGACTACATTGGCTAAATAAGGTCAGGTGGGATGGCTTAACTGTAGTGTAAATAGTCTGCATATTTTGTCACTACTGTAAAGCCTATTGGTACTGTTTTTCGGTATGTGCGTGATTGACTGGCGATCAGTGTGGGTTTGGCCCAAGTCAGCTAAAGCTTAACTTGCGATACGATTAAGGATGGGAGCTAAATATGTTTTGAGTTTGATAAACCTTGCAAGAAAGGAATGATTTGTTTAGCCATCAAATTGCATATTGCAATGCAACTGCAGCAAATGAGTGTTAACAACATTTTGGCTCAAAGATGGTGACCTTGACTATGTTAAACGCATATCAGTTTAGTTACAGTATGCACTGTAAACCTCTCATGAGAGCCAAGTTCAAGAGCACTCAAGTCACAGGCCACTTCATAAATAAATTGTCCTCAGTGCTGCTTTGTGGTTGCAGCAGCAGCATTGTGCTCCACAATACAGAAACAGCCCACCTTCACTTAGTATTTAGACACAAGTCAAGAATATAATTTTTTCTTCTCTCTGAATCTTGAAATCTCTAATGGCATTTGCCAAACAAAACAGCTCTCCCATTAAAAAAGATGCAATTTGGATTGGGTTGTCTGTCATTCTCAGGACAAAACAAAACAAACAGACAAAAAACATTCATGACAACCAGTCACGATGCTGGACAATTTAAAGTTTTTGATAAACTTAACATGAAATTTTACGAATATTTACGAAGAAGTAACAGATATATTTGGAAGAATAACTAAATGGGTCCAGTGCAATTGTTCTTTTATAATGATTGGTCTGGCATATAGAGTATGATTTGTTTGAAAAAATGCTAAACATTCAACTTCTCCATTCGGCAACTTTTGATTGTCATATCAAATGTCTATGGAGATACAAAGGTGATACATGGTAATAATACATTTCCAAAAACTAAAACATGACACTTGTTTTAGAGTAAATAGTTTTTGCTCATTGTTATTTGGTCACCTTGATTCATAATGAGATTAATTCCCCACCCTTAGCTTAAAAGATACACGACCCTGCAGCCAGTGTTGGCAAACTTGATTATAGGCGACGAGACAAACACATCCGCATACAAGGCATATCATTGATACTGTATTTGTCCTTGTAGCCAGGCAGGGCGGCGGCTAGGTCTGAGAGAACGCTGCCGTTCATTGATCTGTGTTTGACAAAGCCGCTGGCATGGTGTGCATGGTGCCTGGTGGCTCTCATTCCACTCAGACGAGTGCATTTCAGCAAGCTGTGGTGGAGCTAATGCAGGACACACTGCGCCAGTCACGGCCTTTGGGATTTAGTCTAAGTGATGTTCGTGGTGATGCTGTGATGCGCCTGCATTCTCCAGCACAATACATACACAGATACTGTAGACTGTCAGCCCTCCAGGTCTTTTACCAGTTTTTTCCTCTCTTTTTGTACTCCTTTCCATTTATTGGTGAGTGAACACAAGCAGTGCACCTTGCAGACTTTGTATTCTGTTAAACTAGCTTCTTTTAGGATTGTTTCATACATTCCTCAGTGTGCTGTGTAGCTTCGATATAAACACCTGGAAGAGGCATCCGAGCGCCTTTTTGACCGCAGACACTATATAGGGAACCCGACAATCGCTCATGACATGGCCGGGGCGTCACTATTTCGTACGAGTCATAACGAAGCCCAATGCTTTTTATAGTAGTAAATCAGGAAACATTACTTTGGTCTGATAATAATGATAATCAATATTTAATAATAATAGTATTGTCAGTATCTTAAAATTGACTGTCAAATGCCTGCGTCTCTTCAGTGAACGTGGAGTGATTGCTGAGCAAACAATCCTGTCAGGTACATTTGACAGATGCCGTTTGAGCTCTATTGGCTTAGACCTCGCTGCCTGTCACCTCTCACATCTCAATGAGTCCGGAGGTGACCTCCCAGCTCCACCCTTATTGGCCCTAACGCAATCAAATGCACGTTCAGCACTCGGAAGGTCGACAGCAGCGGGCTGCTGAGGTGCCCTCATCTGCGGGGGAGGGTCAATGGTGGTGACCTCCATCACCTGAACCGTGACCCTCATTTATAAGCGGGTCACCTCTGCAACAACTGCATTTACACAGGGTCAGCCAAGAGCTTTGTGCTTGCAAACAGATTCCAAAATATAGAGGATTCTTAATCATGCAGCATTTCCTAATAGAAACAACACGATGCAACATTGAGAGAGAGGTCATTGAGTCAATAAAAATATCATTCTTCGAACTTCTCTGCATGGAAGGGTCTATGTAAATTATCAATACAGTTACTGAGAGATTAAATGTTCTGGAACACAAACGCAAAAATCAGGCTGAATTGAAACATTTTCCCCTACTTTTCGAATAAACCCTGCCAAATTATCAGGCATCATGTTAGCCCTTTAAAAGGCAGCATGTATCAATTACTTAATAGTTTATCCATTGAATAATTAATTTGATTAATTCGATGAAAAACATTTAATGCGGGGAAATAATAATCGTTTTTATGCTTGAAATAAAATTTGTTTTGAGCTGCACATTCCATTGCACTTTGATTCCATAAATGCAATAAATGCATTTACAAAAACATAAAAATTGAGTGTAAATGGCAAAACAGTATTTTAAAAAAAGACGATCTAAATCTAACTAAAGGATATTTTCTGAAAACTATGGGAGTGTATTAAAGAAAAAAACATATTATTGATTTGCTCCTTATGTCTGCTGTTTTATAAAAATAGAAATAAATCCCACTGTTTATAAGTCATTTTAGATACTCATGTTCTGTAATTATTAGATGTGATGTTAGTAGACGAAGGTCTTCAATGGCCACTACTGCACAATTCTATCATATACATGATGTTCAGTTTAAATTAAGCATTCTACTATGGAAGAACATAAAAAAGGAGAGCATAATGAGTATAAAAATGCTTGTGCAGATGTACTGAATGGATTATGTGGAAGCTATATTTTGTATATTATGACCATCACCAGCCTTGACCACACGTACATTAGCTAGCACATCAAAGTCTCCTTTCTTTGCTGCTCAAAGAAAGAAAATGACACAGTGACATGCATTCATGCCCAAACAGTACTTTTATTGCTGAGACATCTTGGTGAAAAAAGAAAAAGAAACGGGGTGCTAATCTTTCAGTGACCTTCAGCTAAGTCTAATTGGCACCAGGTATCATTTTATGCTTAATCCAATTCCCACATGAGCTTCCCTGTGCTTTACAAACGTCTTTAGTGTTCTTTTTTCCCCCAACCGTGTTGAACATTGTATGCATTATAAAACTCGTGAGAATCTCATTTCATTCCTATTAATAGAAAGATTCACCTGTCACACAAGAGGCGGGCAGACAAAAGGGCCAAAAAGAAAAAAATAGGAGGATATGCCGTGAAATAGAAAGGAAATAAATTCTGTGTAAGAGAGAGAGGGAGGTCACTGCGACCGTGTGATGGCCGCTGATACCCGGGTTCAGCCGGCGGTCAAGGCAAACGCTTGAAGATGAAGCGGGCGCACAGGCCAGGCTCTGTGTACAGGTGCCCCCTTACTGCCCCGTGAGCTTTCATCCACCCCCCGTCCTGCCCTACTCCCACGTCGGGGCCCGCCAGCCTCACCGGCTCTACGCCAATCAGGACTCGAGGGGATGGTTGGGGTGGGGGGCGCAGCGGGGACACATCAAAGCCTTCTCCCGGCAAGAGGCTCAGGGGCTGATGCTGGCACAACACTGAGAAGAAAGCAGACATGGCCAGTTAAATACAAAAAAAGAAGCAGTCCAAATGGAGTAAAGGAGGTTGGGGGGGTCCAGTACAAAACATTTCATTCTCTGTACAAAGCAGCATTATGCAGACACCCGTCCCCCCTCCCCTAAAAAATGCCCAGACACATTTTTCTCACTGCCTTAAGCCAGCAGCCACCCCTTGAATTCACAACAAGAAAAGGGGGGTAATTTAATTAAGAAAATCCAATCTTTAAGTTTAGGATGCAAAGTTAGATTTGAATGAAGACAATGTGGACTTCAACAAAATTAATTGAAAATATTGCATTCAATGTCTTCATTTTGTTTCAGATTTTGATTTAGCTATAGATGAATGTGAAACCGCCCGCAGTGGAATAGAAGTAGGCACGTCTGGCAAACAGTTCTAAGTTTTCGGGTTGAAATACGGGCTTTGGGCAATCTTTGTGGAGTTTGCATGTACACGCTTGTACACATTGGCTTCCTCTCAAATGATGATGTTGATGACAAAAGTTTATCCTGTACACTTTATAAAATGTGTACCCTGTTTGAATTCCCTGCATGGTTTAGAAGTGAAATAATTCCAGTTTCCAAATCTCCTGTCATTAAGAGGTTGCTTTAACTAAGTCGATCAAACTGAGACTGTGACTCATCTCGTCTCTGGTGTATTGCGATCCTTCATGTATGCTCTGAACGCTAAGTGACTTTCTTAGTGAGGAGCCCCCTCGGCACGCTAGGAGAGTTTTTTTCCAAATGAGACGTGGCCCCTGCGATGCTGCCGGCTGAGTAGCGGTCTCTTAATACGGATCTCAAGTCCCTAAAAGAGTAAGAAAGACGATCTGACGAACTTCTTGCATATGCTAAGAAGCATAATAGGCTCCTGTGGGAGAAACCACTCATGGGCCCAAAAGTGAGCAGGACTACAAAAAAGTGCTGTGAAGGGGATGCTCACTACACACAAATGTGTACAGAAGAGCCCCAATGAACAAACAGCACTTTGAATGATACATTGGCTGACTGAAAACAGGCCTTCTGTATGCAATAATAACAGTTTAAATGTTTGACACTCACTTTCCCTCAGGCATTGCTGGTACAATAATTTGAGCAAGATGTCAGTCAAAGAACAATGAAAAGGCTGCTCTGTTCTAAAGAAGTGTTGCCGAAAATTGTTGTTTGATTCTCTAAATGCTGCTTCAGCTTGTTTTTCCCCTAATGATTGGCAAAAGATGAAGCCCAAGAATTAAGATCAATACTGATGCAATGACGGCTCAAAACTAAACTGTATAGGTGACTTTGCCGGATTGAGCGACAGTCGGTGCTTATGAATAAAATCGAATGGCCAAGTTGTTCTTGTTACAAGTCACGTGTGCTTATATTTCCACACCAATCCCATTGTTTCTGAAAACAAGTGGGCAGTTCATCTTTTTTTAGGGACCCCACATTAGTATCTAGTGTATGCTCTGTTATTTTAAATGAGTGTCTTTAAGAGCAATGGCCTAGTAAGTGATGAGGAGATGCAATCAAGTTGGGTTATTTAGCTTGGAATTATATTTCATCACCTTATTAGTGTTCTCATTCTGTATTTGCATCTGTCCTATGCAATAAATGCCCAAAGAGGCGGCAAGGGCATTCTAATACCTTAATTGCTTTTTCGGGCACTTCACTGGAGCTGCAACATAACTCATGTTCATAATTCACAAGATTTTTGGCCCACAACACAATCCTTCTCGAGCAAGCGAGTTAAGTGACGACTCGTAACTAAAGTAAACCTCTTTATGTAGAGCATTTGTAAAAGCAGAGTTGAATAATTCACACTCGCAGTCACACCTATGGACATTTTTGAGTCTTTAGTGAGCATAACTGGGTTCTGTTTGAAAACTGGCAAGTGATTGGATGAAATGCTAACTGTAAAGATTCTGCTGCAGAACTATGAGCCACTTGTGCTAAGTGCCGCTCTACCTTATTGCCCACAGGCATTCTTTTGTATTTCAAATTCAGTGAATTAAGAAACTCCGCCCTTAGTGAAATGAAGACAATGCTACAGTCATGTTATGCCCTTGTTGGGAGATATGATGGCTTATAGACTGACAGGGCTTCTTTTTGAAGGACGTGCAGGTGGGAAGGCTTCACATGTTATTGATGGAAAATATTGAAAGGCTGCAGACAGGTGTCACTGACCCCTCTATCACCATGTCACTGCAGAACTGTTGCCCCCGGGCACCGTTGAAGTGCAAATATAGACATGCTATCTCAACATAATGAAAATCTATTGGTGCCTGAAACTGTCATGATGATGGAATTGATTGAATTCTACTGAAGGGTTTTTGGATCATCCAGCGAGTTTGACATGTGTCAATGCACAACAAAGACGGGGGTGTTTAATCTGAAGCTTGTGAGTCACCTCCTTGCTGGAAGACACATGACTCGATTTTTTAAATTTTAATTAGGGTCACTAGCTCGATTGGGAGAGTTACCTTTTACTTAAAAACTCTTTTGAACCCCAAATTTCTTTTTAAATTAAATTAATGATGCAGCTATTTTTTTTTATTCATGGGAAACAGAAGAACTTTTTTGTAAATCCAAAATTGATGTATGGCATTTTGATATTGTTTGATTGGTCAGGTATGCTGATCAAAAGATTTTAAGCTCTGTACATTGGCCACAAGAAATCCTTTGCATTCTGACCTCTCAGATTTTTATTTTACTTGAGATCCCTGGTTTAGAGTCTTTATCCATGCTTTTCGGATATAGAAGGAAAGCAGAGTAACAAGAAAATACCCAGTTAGGCATGTGCCGAACATGCAAACTTTATAACACGGAACCTCAAAACTCTCAGGCAGACTAGTCAACAACTACAAAATAGAGCAAAGGGGAAGCAATAAAGATATATATATATATATATATATATATATATATATATATATATATATATATATATATCCATATCCATATACACATATACACATATACACATATACACATATACACATATACACATATACACATATACACATATACACATATACACATATACACATATACACATATACACATATACACATATACACATATACACATATACACATATACACATATACACATATACACATATACACATATACACATATACACATATACACATATACACATATACACATATACACATACACACATACACACATACACACATACACACATACACACATACACATACACACATATACACATATACACATATATACATATACACATATATACATATATACATATATATATATACATATATACATATATACATATATATATACATATATATATATATATATATATATATATATATATATATATATATATATATATATATATATATATATATATATATATATATATATTTTAAAGTGTGTCACTTGTGACAAATCTGGGGATTTATCAGCAAACAATAAAAGCAGGCTGCGCAGCAGGATGGAAAACACGCCCAACACATGTTCCACAGTGAGTGCAGTTCCATGTAAATGCCCAGCTGACATTCTGGCAGCATCCTCCTCTCTGTTTTCACTTGCTATTCTCTGTTCCGGTGCCAGCTTCTACTGTGTGTGGTCTTGGCACGCTAGCCCCGATGTCTCCGATTACTCCCTTTTACACCCTTTCCATTCAATATTGAGATAACTTTATGGACAAGGGGAACAACACGGGCAGGATGGAATGTAAAAGTCATAGAGATTCAGCATGCATTTTATTTGAGATGACCTTGCTTCCGTTCCCAGGATGGGGCGGCTCCTTATCGTAGTCTGGGGCCCGTGGCCAACCTCATCAGATCCATGCCGACTACCTATCCATCTTCTCTCATTGCGCACAGAGGTGACAGCTGGCATTCGACCGTTTGCAAAAGGCCTTTCAAAAAAACACAGGAACTCCATCCTAGGCTACATTAAAGTAATTAGCTGCCAAGCTAGTAGAAAGCAGCCCCCTACCAAGTGGCAGCAAGACTGCGGATTGAAGTCGGCATCCTGTTTGACACATCTGGGCATGGGAGAGTAATGAAAACAGCTGCTTCTGCCCATATGGCATCTAAAGTCTGGCAGCGCGGTGTTGTGCTGTGCCAACCTTAGGCAAATTATCCATCATTAATCCCAGGATCTGACCAGCATACGAGTTGCTGCTAATCAAAACATCTGCGGGCGTTGGGAAAAGGAGGGAGAGAGGGGTCTTACTTGAATGTATTTTTTAAAAAACAGAGTGCTCGAATGGTTTCAGGATTGGGCTTAAAATTGTTGTGTTTCCAGTGTTTACTTGGTATGGAGTAATTAGGTCCTGATGAAATTCTTTTATGTACTTCCGATCCAATTTTTTTAAAGATATGTTTGGCCAATACCGATGCCAAATTTTTCATCCAGTAAAAACTTTGCAATAAAAATGTACATATTAAAGTAATAATACGTACATTTACATTTAATAATATGTGCATTTTATTAAAGTAGTAAGAGTCAGATTGCAAAACAATTTAAACAAGAACCACATTGTGTATGTTTCATTTTACTGGATGAATTTTTTGTTATTATTATTATAACATGATGTCCATTATCTGTTATTTTGATTGGCTTGAGCAGACATGTCTTTTAGTGCTTTTTTAAAATGGCTCTACAAATTCCCTCAGAAAGTCAGTGACATTAAAATGTCCTTTGATTCACTTTCTCCAAGCAGGGAGCACAAAAGTGAATCTGTCACTTCATGCTTTTCCGGCAGAGAGATCAATACCTCTTAAATGCTAAAGTGGAACAATTAAAAATAAATAGGAGCGTGCTCTGGTCTAAATCAGATTAAACATTGCAGGCAGTCAAGGGGTCCTTAGAAGCACAGTATGGCTCCTTAGTGTGTCATCTGTGAGCCACCCGGCTTGCCACTGATGCATACATAAGTGAGGATGAATAAGGGACTTTTTTTAATGTGTCGTCAGTTGCTTAATAGCATTGTTTTGCCATGTTTACCTGTGCTAAAGCCCTTCCATATGGGGAAAGAAGACCCACTTTTGGCATTTTTCAGTCATTTTCTAATTGTAAGGGATAGTAAAACACAAACATAAAATGCGTACTCACAAACTGCAGTCTGCCGCAGCTCACGTTTGGACACACCTTCACATTCTGTGACATGGCTTTAGCGGTACACGGTCGATTGGTCGCCGATCTTTTGGTCGCCGGTCTTTTGGTCGCCCGGAAGATTATTGATAATTACCATTTAAATCGTTGCTCAAATTCCCTAAATACAAACTGTGAATTACTATTTAGTCATATTTAATGCCCTATTAATTATTAGGCTAAAGAAAAGCTCAAAATTTCCCGGACTTTTATTGTTTTTTTGTTGGAGAACCACTTGTTAAGACCCTGACTGACGTACCTTCCTAAGGGGACAACTCATGTACATACAAACTCTTGTACACTCACATGTCGGCTCAGAGAAACTGCTCATGGCCATTGTTGGGTTTTATTGATGCGTAGACCGTGTTGTTTTACCTTGTTTTGTCGCCGGTCTTTTGGTCGTCGGTCTTTTGGTCGCCGGTCTTTTGGTCGCCTGTTGTCGCGGTCCGGGCTACCAAAAGACCACGATCAAAAGACCGGCGACCAAAAGACCAGCGACCAATCGACCGCACATGGGCTTTAGCCAACTAGTCAATGGCCTTCTAGTCTGCTGCCTCGTATGTCACCTCTTTTGGCACATATTTCACACTTATGTTTTACACATGGTAGGCTTCTATTCTTGTTCAATGTTTTCACCTATTATGAGTTCTTCCTAAACGTATACCCATTGCATTTCCAGTACTTGTTAGAATTGAACATAAAGAGGCTTATACAAAGGAAATGAACTGAGAAAGATGGCATTAAACTGGCAGAATAATGACGTGTAGGAACTATATTGGCAGGCTGGCAGCAGTTCGCCCTTGGGTGCCTAGGTAATGTCAGCTCAGCTGGTAATACACCCGTAAGTAGACGAAGAACATGATGGGAACACTCGTTCAGTGACAGACGTGACCAAGCCCAATGCAATTAGCCGATGACAGCAGGTGCCGCCTAACTCACTTGCATTAAAGTGTCTCGGGTATCCTTGTGTAATGGCCGCAAAGTGATCCTAACTTTCAATTAACATGTCCCCTGCCTCCACTGCCCCTGCGCGACTAGCCACTCATTTCCAACTCCTCAATATTAGCTGCGTGGGAAGTGCTTGTGAGAGCTTTCCCCAACAAACATACATTTTTCTCACACAATTTCTGTACCTGTTTGACACTTGAAGATTTTGATTTAAAACAAATAAACTAGATACGTACAGTGAATCATTTTTGTTCAACTGTCATTAAGCCCTAACAGTAGACATTTGTAAATAATATTTAAAAAAAAGACCCCCCCCCCAAAAAACTGCCACAATGGCAACATTTGAGCATAAGACTACCAATGGGAATTTATTGCATTGAGAATATTCTGAATTAGAAATATTCATTTTTGAATACACACACGCACACACACACACACACACACACACACACACACACACACACACACACACACACACTGTAAACTGCTTCCTTTAGAGGTTTATAACTTCAGAGGCACCATATCGGTCTCTGTCCACCGGTGGTTTGGGGGGGTATCGTACTGCTGTACCTCTCTGCACTAAATCAGGATAAATGACTGCGCCCTCCAGGAGGAGTAGAGGAAACCAAGAGCACACAGTGTCAACACCTTCTCTTCTCCAGAAGGAAAAGGTTCATCTTCATTCAATAGAGCACAATCCATCACCCTAGAGCCACATCTATGTCACCAAGCCTAAAGGGAATGGGAATCATGGTGCAAATAATGGCCCATGTTAAGAATTGAACAAAAGTCTTTAACTTCAGGTCCGAGATGGATGAAGAAGTGGTCTGTGCTCTCATTTGAGTCCAGTCGCTGACCTTCTCTACTTGACGAAAGGTCAGCAAGTATTTGACGAAAGGAGAAGAGGGCCTAAACCTTCATTAAGTAAGCCCGTCGGGCCTCCGAATGGGGATGACCATGTCAACAAACTAACCAAACAAACAAAAAAAAAACAGTGCTGTTCTGAACGTTGCCAATCGTTGACCAACCTTTTTGGATTTGATGGTAAATGGAAAGGTTAAAAAAGGCAGATAAGTTATAATTTGACGAAGTTGTACTCTTGCGGGCTGCTTATGTAGGTGTTGTTAATACAATGTATAATACAAGGTTATCATATTTTTTAGGATAAAACCTTGGCATATTATGTTTAGTTCACCTTTAATGAAAACTATGCAGTATCTTAAAAAGATGATTATACTTAAGGAACATACAACAACCGAATGTTCTATAGAGTATAGTATAAGCATTGCAAATACACACACAAAAAAAAAAAACAATAACTGCTGTTGGGCGGAAATTAATTCACATCCCGTTGAGAAGGCTCTGCAAATAAGCATACTACACCAGAAGGAAATGTTACAAACATGCCTTGCTCAAGGGGAGCAAGCTGGCACATCTCCACATACTCCAAGCTATCCTCTGTCACCTCAATTATGATTACTCCACTGTGTGAGTAGCTAGCTCATCTATGAAGTTGAATACTCATCATGGTTTGTGCAGAACGTGTGGTCAATAGGACTGTTCTTTAACATCCTGTGGGTCCTAAAAAAGAACGGCCCATTCCCATGAGTAAGTAAGTACATGCTGTAGTGAAAGTTTCATGCAATTTGCTGGCTGTGTTGTCCTAAATGCAACCATTCCTTTTCTTAAATGGATACATCTGTCAGAGCGTAGTCTTTCATTACCAACACTCATTACTGGCACATCACAGTACTCCCCAAGGACGTACCTTTTTACGCATTCACCCGCTGAAATCCACTTTCATGTTTTTGAATTTGACGGACGCCGCCACCAAACAAATTTGTCTGAAGCAATTAAAAAGTATCACCTCACAAGTCCCTTCTAAATGGTGTGCTTTACATCCGCTTTTTGTCTCGCTGACTGCAAAGCACGTGTGACATGTTTTGACCTTACTTTAAACTGCTCATCAGGCAAGAATTGATTAAACATGGTTATTTGTTTTTCTCTTTCATATGGATTATTGTATACTGAGTATTCATCTGTACATGCTTGTACAGATGATAATCGTAATTTGAGCATTAGTTGACTGTAAAACAAAAAAAGGAACATAACACTTATTCTTGCTACACATTTTTTAATAATCAGTGGCACCTCATACTATCAGCCTAGTTTTTTATTTGTTTTTTTATCTGCAAAAGAGCATGCCTTGAAATTATATATTATTTGAAAATTTTGCATCCCATTGTGTAGATGCCATCAGTAAGATTATGACAACATGAACACCATAGCGGATTGTAAAATTGTAGGTCAATATGTACACATACGTTCATTACGGATGGGCAATTCATAAATTTTATACATGCTTTTATTTAATATGCAGAGTAATGATGTTATTCTTGGCATGTTTTTTGACAGACTTTGCCTCAGACACACTGTCACGCTCAATTAAATACTGGTCAATACAATACCAGTTGAAGCCCAAAGTGTTGAGAAAGGTCCTGACATGTACAAGTGGACAGAAACATGATCCTCTTTGGATCGTGAGTGTTTCATGAGTCGTGAAAAAATAAAAAGCCAAAAGCAGAAATGGCAGCTGTTGCAGATGAAATCAGTTTGTTCCAGACCTTATTGAAAAGGTCAGAGGTGACTCAAATGACAATTGCGCGACACCAGGTCTGCAATTCAACATATGCCTGCACTTAACTTAATTACATTTTGATGGAGGGGTGTGAGGGAATTGAGTTCTTATTTACTTTTGCAAGTGTCACTTGAGCAGTGCAAAGAACCAAATGCCTTTGTTTCAAACGAGGAGAACAAGTTGGAAACGACGCAGGTCACGGGGGTGGACGATCAGATGCTGGTTATTCACGAGTTAATTTTTTGTCCTTACCTTGCCATTGATTTTTAGGGGGGGTTAGGAATTACCTGTTTCCTTCAGAAAATATTTTTTTTAGTTTGTTGAGTGTTGTTGGTACAGCTGTAACTCCTTGCTAACCACATTCCCATCTCCTCCAATAAAATGTTTTGCTCGATTACAGTATTGACTTTGACATTGCTGCATTGGAAAAGGTAGATAATTTCTGTTTGACAGTAATCAAACAAATATTCAAACAATATTGCAATCCTAAAACTATGTAATGATTGGACATGAAAAGGGATTGCCTTATTACATGTACACTTTAAACAATATTAGAAGTTGCGTGCATTTTAAATTCTAATTCACTCTTGGTGATGCCAGTAATGAACGACGTTAAACAACTATTGCTTTAATTGTCGTTTGAGTGCAAAAAATTGGTTTAGCTGATCGATTTCCACGCCCGCATGTATTATACACAATTATCGTAGTATTTAGGGCTGTTTTGTCAAACAGTTGTTATAGGTCAATTGTTTTATTTATATATATTATATATTACAATTTTCAATTGTCACTTGATGAGTGTGTGCCCTCCGATTAACTGGCAATCACTTTGCATGAAATAAAATGAGATCAACTCTGGCCCAGGTATGACTCTGAGGATAAACTCTAAGGAAAATGGACATAGTGATAAAAACCTTAATCAGATTAATTACCCAAAATGATCTGGAGAAAAACTGTTAATAATGGAGCAATGTCCTGTATAAGTGATAGTTGTGATAGATGGTCTATCACAACTATGACTTATACAGTACATAGTTTTTCTCCAGTTCAGCAATAGGGCTCCATTTGTTTATTATACAAATCATGATCCCACATAACAACTTGGATGTGTCTTACGACCTTTTAGACATAGTATAATCTTCTTCACTGCCAATCTTTCGTCTTGCTGCCGCTCATTCTCATTAAAGAAATGAGTGGTGACAACGGGCCGGTGGGAGTCTTGACATGTGCACCAATCACCTCCAGCTGTCAGGCAATTGCACCTCTTTGGGAAAAGGGCCTGATGAAATAATCGCTGGCTGCTGACTCCTCCAATTTCATGGCGTTCCTCATTGTCATCCTGAGTGGCTGAAACCAGATTGAGATATTTGCAAACTGTCGTTCCGTATAAACATCTGTCGGCTTGCGCTGCTCTCACACAGCACTAATAGCACAAGACTTGCAGCGACATCTCAAGTCAGCATTGTTGCAGGAAAATGCAAGAGTCGTGAAACCAATATTGTAACATGCTTTCTTTGACTACTAATCTGACATGCTCCAATCTATGAACTCCATTAGTGCTGGTAAATCCCTCAGGTTTTTGGCGCAGTTCCATGCTAAGATTAAAAGTTGTCTCGTGAATATTCGGCATCTAAGAATGAGTTTTTTTAATTATTTTTTTAGGATCATATCTGGCAGCTCATTATTCCCAAGGCATCTATATTAAATAAGAAATTCTTATCTCTTTTTCTATTTTGTCTAGATTACAATGTCAGACAAACTTAAATAAAACACTAGGCACAGCTAAATTAAATGGTATAATTCCTTTCATGTCCCATCTTATCGGACCATTAGTTTTTGCCTCCACTTGTACATTGACTAATGCGAAGGGCAAAGCTTGCATAGCATTAGTCTGCTTGGGGTTTATTACTTTATGATGTAACGCTTTACAGGGACAGGCGTCTGACTTGCAATTATGTGCTTGAAAAAATCCAATATACACTCTGTGTGCTGTATGTATGGTATATCCTGACTTTTTAAAACCTGGAGTTCAATGTAGAGAAGTGGATGTGCCTGCTTTATAAATCTGTACACAAACAAACATAACATGAAGTGAAATGAATGGCACATGTGAGCCTTTTACATATAATTTCTTGCTAAGACTTTTCTTAAGGCCTCTTTAGCAATCCAAACAGGAATAGGAAAAGTTAATGTGTTTGAACAAAATGTGGTGGAAATATGTAATAAAAATGTGTTTGCACCCAGTAAAATGGGTGTTTTCAGTCCTTAGCTCACATTTATAACAGTAAATGCAGACAGGCTGCAAGGCGGCAACGCGGGGCATTCATGTGCGTAATTGTTACCATTGCTGGCTGACTTTTAATAGCCATATGATCCACCGAGTGCACAATAGGCGGTGCCAGATAATATCATAACCTTGTATTTACTGCGGAGGCGTTTAAGATTTCCTCGATAGCACTTGTAACACTATAGCGGTGAATTTGTTAATGTCATTAAAAGATGTTACCAGTAACTGAAGCTGAGAGAATACAATCCACCCCTGTCCCCAAAGACTGTGGCCTGTGAAAATTGTATTGGAACAGCTAGAATACATGTTCAACTTATCAGGTTCAGGGCCTGTCGTGATACCCTGGGGCTCCTGTTACACAGCTCTGCTTAAAATGGATTTCACAGGATGGGGAATCAAGCCCCTCACAGTGAACAGTGGAGAAAAAAAATTACTTAAAGGGGACCCCGACTAAAATGACATGTTGTTTCTGCGTATTGTTTTAGCATTAGTAACACGTCTATTACGTATATCCAACCTTTGAAAATAATTCCCACTTTCACATAGTATTTAAGACCTTATTGTTTACGTCTTCATCTGGTGCCGTAAAAGTTAATATCATATAGGTCTGCAAATTATTTTCAAATGCTAAATATTATATATGAGTTACTTGGTTATGAACAAACATGTCATTTTAATCAAGGACCGTTTCAAACAGTGAAGGTCTAACACATAAAGTATAGAAAACATTGTGCAATTAAGTTTCACATTGCTGACATTTACAAAAAATGAATTACATTTATTCACGGCAGGTTTTAAAGTCATGGCAACAAAACTAGACTGACACTTAAAAGTATGAAGTTTTTACTTTGTCTGTTGGCTAATGCTTCCCCAATGATTTGTGTAAAATAAACAAATGAATAAATAAAAAAAGCAATCTTACTTTTTTTCTTCCTCTCATCTTGCAGCATCTGATGATCTTTTCATGCTTCAGTCAAATAAAAGTATGATAAAAATGTCTTTAGGGCTAATTAATTAATGGCTTATCTACAGTATCACTCTAATTTCTAGTGTTTGGTATAATACCCATTTAGTCGGTCTTAAGGTGACACAAATCCGTGCAACAAATTAGCAATGGAAATGGCGTTATGGGACTAGTGGAAGAGTGAAGAAATGGATTGTCATTGAACCTGCCATAATGTTTAGTATCTCCTTTATTGTATTCACTGTGGTAATGCAATATGTCACACTGTTGCTAATACACTTCTGCGAGCTGTCATCGGGCTGTAATGCTTATCAGGCCCGCGTTGATGATTTGCCCTCTTGTCAGGGACAATTATGCTCCGATGTGTCATGGTGGCAGGCAGCACGGCTGCTATTACAGGAAGTGGAGGGATGACGTGAGACTGTCGCCCAAATCCCTGGTCTATCCACCCAAGCACAGGTTAGCAGGTTCTACATTTAATTTCTTCTGTGCGCGGTCAATGTCGGGTAACAACCTATTTGCAGGCTAAAGTATGCATGTAATATCCACTTGCCACCGATTCTTGCATTTGAAAGCGTAAACTTAGCTATTGTAAACGTCAAGAGTTTGTATTGGCTCTTATTGTACAACTTGGGGTATGCGGTATATACATTACTTTATCATATAGAGCGGTAGCTTGCACTGCACTTGATATGCATTCCCTATAAAAATCCCACTTGAATCTAACCTTGGAAAGCACATGAATGTAATGACATCTGACAGGAATGAAATGTTTAACTTATCCCTTGTTAGATTACAGCCTCGCATGTCTGTATGTTTGCCCTTGACTTTGATTAGTCTGTCACCGGAAAATATCTACGTACATCCACGGTGATTCATGCACAGGGGCGAAAAGAGCTAGTTCACGTTAAGGATCATCCCTATGGCAACTATTCCAAACATCAGGTATTGGATACAAGCTGTCAAATCTTCCTTGGCGCATCAAAGCTGTTGAAATGCTGTCAGACCGTTACAATCACTTCTTAGACGACGACTTTGTAGTGTTTCCCTTCAAGCTGTGTTTGCTTCTGGAACAAGACAGTTTCCCAAAATAAAACTCCTTTTTGTGACCTTCCCTTTCCACCGAGTACTGCAAATCCCTATTCTCTGCCAACGAGGACTCATTACTCCCTGTTTTAAAGGGAGATTTCTGGTCGAGGAGGCCTCATTACAGCTGGAAAAGACACCCATGGGACATGCAAGAAAAAACAGCAAAGACCCCCCCTTGAGTAATAAGCCTGCAAAACTTCTGCAAAAGAACTTGCTGAGTGTAAAGCGAGCCACCCCCCTGCTGTTACATAGGAGAGATCCCTTTGAGGTGTGTAAATTGTATGGCTCAGTAGTCAGGAGAGGTTCTATTGCGCACAAACTGATTAGCAGACGTTTAGCCCAGAAAAGCAGAGAATTGGACACCGTTGCAGTCAAATGCTACAAATCAGTATTTACCCAAATGCCGGCACTAATGCATCTTGTCAGTCTAATGATTAAAAAACTTTGTAAGTTGGAATAACTGCCCAGTGAATGCAGTCTTCATGTTTGATCATTAGCCCTCTAAATCCAAAACAATAGTCTCAACAAAGTTAAGCTATTTTTATTTGTCCTCGATTGCGTGACTTGCCGGGAAGCACTCAAAACACAGCTGTTCCCTTTCTTTGGTCCAAAAAAAGGTCTAAAATAATAAACTTTGGACTTGCAGTTTTCTTGAGAAGAAACATTAAGGGATTCTAAAACTCACAATTGAGTTTTCCCACATAGTCTCGTAAAAGGTTTTGTTTCAGTCCGAGCCGAAATTCCCACGTGAAAGGCATCAGTAAGCGGCCTCATCGTGACACTCCTCACTAAGGACAAGGAGAAAGTCTGCTACGTCAATGTCATGACCCAGCGCCGCGGGCAATCGTATCCACCCACGGTTGACTCCATAGTGTCAGTTACACGGTCTGGACTTAATCACCATACACACTACCCGACACTGTGCACTGCTTCGGGCAGTAAATATGCTCATGGAGTGTGAGAAGGGTGAGCTTTGCAGCTCTGGCTCCAAATGGAAGAATCACACATACATACGTACAAACAATATTTTATTGTAGCTAAACTGGGGGCTCGTAAGGCATTCAGCTTTGTCGGAAAATAAACAATCCTGAGATTGTCCCATAGTTTAAGAGCTTAGGATGTGTCCACTTTGGGTGTCTGATCAGTTATGAATCCCTGCAGAGGTTTGCATTCCCAATACTGTAGCAGATGGTGTCTCCATAAGATTTAGTAACTCATGTCATCTGATGCACCCCTGAGGGAGTTCCCTTGGCCATTTATAGCTTACACTTCAATCTCCTCTGTAACAACAGAAAGGTGGCTATAAAACCACTCTTCTCATGCAAATGTTTGTCCCACAATGTCTAATGTCATTTTTAGCACCTTATACTATTTCTAGACCTTAATCATTTTGTGTAAATGCTTTGCACCTGCTGTGTGTAAATGTCAACGGTACATTTTATGACATAGATCACCACTGCCAACATACTGGGGGTCTTTGATTTACAATTCTAGAGTTATTTTCGGTTTTAGGTCAGTGACGTAACCAACCTAAAATAGACATTGCTTAACTATGTTCAAGCAACAGTGAATTCCTACCATAGATAAATAGTTCCACAATTTTAAAATGCTTCTAGATCATGAGGGTAAATATCATACCTAAATATTTTAAAAACACAAAATGTAAGGTTCAATATTAAGTCTCCCTGGCCACACAAAATATGTTCTGGTGGATTTGTTTCTTTTACTCTAATGGGAGTCGCAAGACCTTTTTCTCAAAAACAGGATAAAATAATTTTCTAATTGATTTAAAACATCCATCATCTGATGATTGTACTCATGACACTAAGCGGGATTAGACATAGTGAGAGGCTGTATGTGAGCCAACTCCATTCACACTTCAACAGGTTGCACTGAGTCATTGGGGACTGTTTATTGATGGGTCTTTAAATGTTGTAGTGATTTTAATTGATCACCCCTGGAGCTTTACAGGCTGTGAGGACGCAGGGGAAGCCTTGAGGGTGGAGGAATTTAAGAGCAATTAGGCACAAGTAGGCGTGCAATTGTTGATGCGAACAAATTGTTGTGGCTGGTCAAGCCTTAGAGAACACTGATCGTTATGAGTATCCTTGCACCAGGAGCCCTGCGAGTGCACTGACACTGCCATAACATTGACGAAACGTGTAGCATTAAGTGCAACTGGAGAGGGTTTCCTTGCACCAGTTGATCAATGGACTGCCTGCCAGTCTAAGTGGCTTTTTGTTGTCTCATGTTCACTTTCATTGTACCAAACGTATTAATCTCTAAGCTAAGATATATGATACCAAAACCACGGCAAAATATGAATTAAGCAAACAACGGTTGGACCAAACTCCTTTGTTTCTCCGTTACACTTCATTGTTTAATTTTAGGCAGTATTCTGTCCATACTGCATATCTGTAATTTAAGAAGTTTACTGAGTGGATATTTTGTTTGTTTAACAGTAGTTGTTCCTGTGCTCCGAGTTATTGTTTACCTGCTTCATCAGTAAAAATAATTTGACTGACAGAACATTGCCAAATGCCAAAGTTGTAAGTGCTTTCAAGTAAACTAGGAAAAAGTGACACTGACTGATTTAACAAATGTCAAGCAGTTATCTTGAGCAACAAGAGCCACAATCACAATCGGGGAAGCTCGCTTTCAAGTGGTTGAAAGAGATTTTTATTCCATTTTAAAAAAGAATGTTACATCTACTTTTCCACCCGATGTCCTTCGGTCCAAAATTCTGAAGATTTCTTCACTTGTGTTTTTATAATGATAGCTATAACCTTCATATTCCAGATTCCTTGAATCCGACGTGGGGTGGTTGGGAGGATGGGGGGTGTATCTGGTTACCGTTTGTACGGCGCTGAGAAGAAATGTGCACAACAACATGGTCGCTGTATCTAAGCTGTCACAGAGTTGTCAGCGTACAGTTATGCTGACAATTGATTCATGTGCAAATGTTCCCACTCGCCGGATGGCAGTCAGAGCATATAAGACTCTGCCTTTTCTCGGCACGCATGACAGGATGCAGCGAGTAAAGACAGCAAAGCTGTCACAAACAGCTGTCTCTGCTGACAATTATCAGATTTATTTATTGGCCGTGATCAGGCAGAATCATTTTATGGATAGCAATGACAGGGACACCCTTTCCCGCAAGCCGGGGTGGACTTGAATATTTAATCCACTACACTTGTCCACTGATTGGATGCTGTCAATCATTTCTCTTTTTTTCCCAAACGTATGTAAAAAATCTTCAAGAAATAAGCACATGTGCATTCCCTTCATCATCATCCCATTGGAGCTCAGAGCTCCCAGTTGGAACTAGGTCAACGAGGCCTAACACTGCAAATTCAATGAAAAATGGCACGGGTAATGAAAATATACGGTGTAGCATATAATGATCAGCACATAATGATCAAAAGGCTAATACCATTACAGTTTGGACTCACCTCCATGTCATCTTGAGTCCCTTGAGGACAACCTACACGAGCATCCCGAGGAAGGTGCCTCCCTTCATCAGTTTAGATACTTCAGATGCCCTGTGGTTCATTTGATGATCTCTCCACCAAATGCAACCCGATGAAAGGTGAAGTAATAACACTTGTTATATGACTTGCTTGTAAGAGAGCAGCAAGTGCATGTGACTTGGCAGCGGGGGACATGTGATAATCCCAGAGGCCTGATAAGCATTCGCCCCTATCCAGAGGCACTGACCCTTTATGTCTCACAGTCTCTCTTACGTGCCCCACTGCTACCCATTACATGAAGAGGCTGCAGTGTTTGTTCACCATTGTAAGAGTTAGACCTATCTGAAGAAGTTCATTTGTATTAGAGGAGGCACACAGCAGGCTCTGGCCTTCAACCCTCATGGGGCAGATGTATGCAGAGGGCCACCAACTGATTTGGGTAACAAGGTTTTCCAATGAGTGAAAATTTGGCTTAAGGTCTCCTTTAATTAGCACGGAAAAAGGAGTCTTTCATAGGTAGTTGGATTTTGGAGGATTTTGTCCTGCTTTTGGGCTTTGTGTCATGACCCTCCTGCTGCTAAATCTGTGCAAGGGTTTCTGTCAAACACGGCCATCCTTAAGGATGCCAGCAACAGTTATATTATCCGTTAAATGATGAGTGAGTTTATAGCTGATCAAAAACAGCCATTTAAATGACCTTTTTGTTTCATGATCAATTATAAACAAAAGTCAAATTACATTTCATCATAAGTATAATGTAATACACTAGGTGAGATTGAACAAAGACAGAAAATGTGTGTTATTTAATTTTGAGAATCAAATCATAAACGCCTGGGGTGTTTGACATAGCGCCTCCTCTTCTGTCATAAGTGATCATGATTTGAAAGGTGGAAAAATACAAAAACAACCTTCAAGTGATATTTCAAAAGCTTTAATTTTCTTCATATTACCAGGAGATGGAGTTGTCAGAGCAAATTTCTAGAGCGAGGACAGAACTGGATCAAATACTTAATCCTGTCATAGTGCAATCATAAGGATCCATAGCTAGTATTTCAATTGAAAAAAGCTGTCACATGAATTCAGTCATTCAAAAACAACACGTTCTTGAACCATAAACAGAAGTTGTCGTCAGCGAAAAGAAACATCTTCTTGAATGAAAAATGATTGATGCATGATGAGATAAGATGCCCATTCTCTCCATAATTATTGATTAAGTCAACAAAGGGGAAAATAAGATTCTAGAACGCATTTCCATTTGTAATATTTTGATTGACATTTTCAATCCATTACTACTTTCTTACTACCAGGTGCATGTGTAAATGTCACACTAGATGGTCAAATGGTTCATTTTCCTATGCTCTCTCATGAAATTTTGCCGTGAGTAGCATTTTTTTTTATATCACTGCCATAGGTGACTTTTGTATTTTCTCTGATTACAAACAAATCATTGTGAAATTATGCCACGACTGCTCATTTTCTTATCGAGTCCAGTCCCAGGTGCGGCTTTTTTAATCATTACCTAATTGTCCGGCTGCTCTATCGACAGCACGGCGGCCTCGTACTCACATTCTGCTGACACTGGCAGACCCTTTAAGGTCTGGGTTAACCTTTCGATGTCCATTGACTCTCCCCTGGCTGATGATGATTGATCGGAGTGGCCCTCGCTGTTAGATAATACCTAATCAGCGTTCGGAGTAATTTGTGTAAATGAGACCTCATTATTGATGGGAGGCAACTTTAGAGGCTTTTGGTGCATGGTGGATCTCAACTAAGATTGGCTCAGCAATAAAACTTTACTCACTACCTTCTGTGGTGTCAGCTGCAAGAGAGCGAGTGCAGGGAAACCTTCAGGTGACAAGGGGATGGGATTACGACGAGGGTAGAATTTGCTCATTTTTGTAATTGAGCACCTAATCTCAAACATAAAAAAAAAGAAATAAAAAATAAAACAATGTAGTAAAAGTAACTATTGATACTTCACATAGAGGGGATCAGCATCCCTGCCTTTTTTGCCGGTCAGCTATCTACTTCGTCCAAGGCTAAACCAAGTTGTGGGCTGGATTTGACTTCCCGTAGAGAAGGTCGGAGAAAGTGCCTGTTAAGATCTTCATTTTTTTTAAATACTTAGTGGTCATTTTTATTTCACTCTGGCTGCAAACACACAACTCTTCTTAGGCATTGTAGCAGCAAGGTAATCAAGAACAAAAATGTATTTTAGGAAAATGTCAAAAACTTGTCCCAATTGCAAAGTGCAATTATAACCACAAAACATCTACATTGCTCAGCTCTTTGTCAAAAGGGAGGAATCAGTGAGGCTTGATAGTTTCAACAGAGGAAACTTTTGTATTATGCATCCAAAAATATCTTTTAAAACAGCTGTCACACTCAAAATTCAGTTTTTTTTCCAAGTTGCCAAGTACTTTTGTCATGCTGCTACAAATTTTCTCCTCTATTGAGACACCAAATAATAAGAGAGACATCACTGTGCTGATTAGGAATTTTATTGGATCAATATTTTATGCATTATGTACTACCAGGAGACAGTGACACAATTTTCTCATCTAATTGAATAAAAATTAAGGTAGATTGAGGTGTAATGAATTTAAAAGATGCAAAAAAAATGAGTTGCAATCACATATTTCTTAATAAGCAACGTGTTAAGCATGTGACTCTTCAATTATATTGATTATAATTTATTCAGTAAAATACTTTCCCGAGTTAAAGGATTAGTTTCAATTTTGTGTTGCAAAAGTTAAAGACTGACATCAGTGTCTGACAATTAGCATTTCTGAGTGATTCTTGTTTAAATGTTTGTAAATTACAAAGCTCCACATAGTGAGGAGCGACCTAGGTTCAAACTGACGACCACAGAACTGTCAGGTCGACGCGCTAACCACTCGCCATGCAAGTGATTTTAAAAAAAAATAAATGATTAAAATTAAACTAAATTTGAATCGCATATTGTATGTTAAAATTGGGTTACAGGAGGTTTTGGCCACCTCTGTATAAAATGCAGTGCAAATGTTTCAGAAAACAATCACAGTAAAGAGCGTTTCCATATTCACTGGGTGGTAACAATCAATCATAGGTTCAAAGATGGGCAGTTCCATAGCGGTAGCTACCAAACCATTAATGAACTTCTCAGCTACTGAGAGACACAGATGCTGGCCAAAACCGGATTCGGGGAATTGTATGGAAAGGTCAGGCCACAGCTTTGCACTGACTGATCAGAATCAATAGAATATTTGTAGAAGAAATACAAGCAGTCCTCCAGGAATCTTTGACAGATAGGGTGATTCATCATTTTAACACTTTATTACTGCTTCTCTGACTCTTTAGGTCATAATCCACTCCACAAATTGAGCTGAAATTATCAGGAAAATATAATATCACAAATATACTGACCAATAATATCACTAAAACATTTTTATTGCTGTTTGAAGTCCAAGAAGTGCCAAAATGTACGTTGAAATTGTGCTGTCAAAATTGATCAAAAACTGTTTGGATTATGTTACTGTCTAATTTAATATTGTTCAAATCTTATTTCATCTCCACCATCGATATTTCTGTAGTGAAAGCAGAGTGATACTCTTTGTAATCAAGGAAAATAAGATATTTGAATATATCCTGGGAAAACAATGATGGTAAGAAAATAGTTTTCATTTCAAACACTAATGTTAATTTTGCACTTGTGCATTATCAGAATGTGATCCCTGATAGAAGGGCTCTACTTTTGACGGGCCCAATACCCTTACAAAGCCACACTTGTTATACACTGTACAAAAGAATGCTATGGGACACATAAAAAGGGATCGGCAGTAGTGAAGTCTACAACAACTCTTGTTTGTAGCCTTGACATTGTTGATCCTGTGAGGCACTAATGCCCCAAATTAGAGCAGATGAATGGGCCACTCTGTCGGTCATGACAAGGGGGTTCTCTTGCCATCTTGTCTCTTCCTTTTCATCTTGTTCCCTTTGGTGAATCCCCAGTCCAAATGTTGTCCCCTTTCTTCCTGTTTCCATTTCAGCCCATCAAAAGCGAGGTAAACATGTGTCCAAATTCTGTGGCCTCAGCTTCAATATATACTGTGTTATTTGAGGACATCCTAGATGTTTACTAAGAAAAAAAAACACCTACACACTCAAACTAACATAACGTAATGGCAGAGAAGTATACAGAAATGTACAACAAACACAAAAAATTGAATTAGCTTCCACACAGCCATCAAGCACATCTGCTGGAGATACATGTATACCCATAGTGTAAAGGTCTATTTGATGTTCTGTTTGAAGCCAAATTCATTTTATCACTCCATCTAGTGTTCAATTTCCAAGGTTTTGAAAGTTCATGGCTTTCATCTGTTAAACATAGTCTACTGTAGGAGCGGAAATTCCAAATAACTAGTGGCCGGCTGTCTGATAGGTACCATCTAGATCTAGGATAAAAATCAGAGTAAATATTTGACTCATTATTTTTTTTTATATGCCACTGGGTAAAAAGATAGAATGATAATTGCATACACAAATCAAGAATGGTCTGAAGGTTGAGTATACTTAGCTCTTTTTTCCCCCTAAAATTTTCACTTCCATTTTGAGCACATATTTGATTAACTATTTGGCAGGATTTCAAGCAATTTCATCCTCCATTTTCACAAGTGGAGTTGGTTGACACTCGAGTAAGGACTAACTGCGGGCTTCCCTGTGGGATCCTTCACTCATTCAGCATTTCCATCATCCCATTAGGTTGACCATCAGCCAACATAACTGCTTCCTGTTTCTCTAAGACACCTTCATCTTCTTGTCTAATTCACTTGCTCGATAATGCTCTTGCAGGAGGAGGTAGTGGATTCCTTCCATTTACAAATGCTTACACTTAAACTAACTGTAACTGAAGCAAATATGCGCAAAATGGCAGTGCATCACTTTCTAAATTTCATCCATTCTACAGAGCATGAGTACTCAATGGAGATTTGAAGCTATTTGAAGATATATCCAAAGCTGTAATTGACGTTAGAATGCCTCAGTATGAGGCCTAAGTAATAAAAGTAAACAGTTATCGCCATAGTACTTATGAAATTGGATTGCAACGATGCAATCTTTTTTTTACCCACTCTCTTCATAGCTTCAAGTTCTCAAATGAATATATCTAATATTCTGAACCTTGCAGCCCATTAAAACTAAAACAAGACAATTTCTTGAAAATTTCATAAAACTATGCTGATACCACATAAATTACATGATCAAGGTCAAAGACAACTTAGTACAAATGAGAAAAAGCATTGACAGACTTTCACAATTTAGCTGATTTGTCTATCTTTTTGGCAAGTAGATTGTCTATTCGTTCATGGACTCTTCCCTTCAGTTGTAACCTTTTTGTTGCCATTTAGTATTTCATCGAAATTTGATTGGCCAATGTGACTACTTTTTGATGAACAAGCTAATCAATATAATTTGTGATACATTTAAGTGTAGTTTGGCGCTATAATTTTCTTTCTAACTCCTGTATTGACAGGATGTTTCATGCGACTACTGTATTAATGAAGTCCTGGTGTTGATGTGCAGTAGATATGTGCTTAAAGCTGTCAAAATTTCCAAATATGGCAATATCGGTAAAATTGCATGGATGTAGTTCATCCATGTAGGGTATAAATGATGTCCGATATTACGAGATGATGCCGCTGTTGAAGAACTAGTCAATGGAGAGGGCAGGGAAAGGCAATGGAGCGTAGTAATGTGTAATCTTACTACTCAATGGACTGTGCCCAGCAACGGGCCTCTGAATGCTGGAGGTGTCAGGGAGATAAATAGCAGAGTGTCCCCCTCGAAAAACATGATTAATACCCCGCCTGGTGACGCTGCTGAAGATGAAGTGGGAGCAGCTGGCTCAGGCAGCATAGGCACGCAGGGAGAGGTGGGAGGGGGTACGCCAGCGCAATAGAGCAGAGAGGGCAAAGAGTAGGACACACTGGCAGCTAGGGGATAGGAAGGCAAGGCAAGGGCAACTCAGGCCACCGCAGTCACAGGGACTCTCATATCCCCTCATTTGGCCTTGGACAGTGCTTCATTTGTTTTGCCATTCTTTTGTCATAGTTTAGTTTATGTGTGTACACGAAAATGTCAAACTTCCATAAGTTCATGCCAGTACATAATGAATCAGAAAATGTGAAGACGGCAAAAGCCAAAGTATGTAACAGTTCATGGTAATAGTCATAGGTCAGTATACTCATTTTGTGAACGTCACACTCTAGAGACTGAATCAAGTATCCTTCAATATTTATTTATTTATTTTATAAGCATTTGTCATTTGCATGTTTACATTAATCTTACCCTAACTGTTGCATTAGTGGAAGATAGTTATCTGCTTTGGAAGATTCTGTAGAATTATGTCAGCCCATTGGGAATGGAAATCTCGTAGGTACCCCAAGTCATTCTAATCTTTTATTACTGTAAGACTCAGTCACTTATATATACTATAATTTTTCCAATCATTGAAATCTCCTTACTATTTGGTAATTGCATACCTGACTGCATTTTTTTAGTGAACATCTAATAGTACAGTAAAGAGTTATTGGGCTGGTTTTGTTGTCTGTAAATATGTCGAGGGTTGGGCTACTTTTTCATGGTTTAGGGGCCCCAACCCTCCCCTCACACAATTAACTTTTCCACTGTAATGAGATGATTGATATGCTAGAAGTGTGGGCTTTAAGGAGATATTAATCATTCCCTCTGGTAATTTTAATCATGCGTTCCATCATCCCCAGCTGCTGAGGATCACCTTCCTAGCAAACAAAGGGCAGCCACACCACTTGCATAGTCATTCTGTTCTAGTTTAACTTTATTTTATGCTGGTTCCTCCCATCTGTTCACACAAGCCTCCACAGCCCACGTTTCACGTGCACAGGCTGGGGAATCAGCGTGTGGGTGGGTGATTTTACGATTGTGTGTGCGTGCTCACGTTAGTGTATTGTACATGCGTAAAGTTTAGGAAAATAGGGATCTTTTGAAATGGTAAATGTCCAGGTCTGTGACAATTTGGTAAAGTGCCACCAGCCACCTCCACATTGAACACATACAGTAAAAGAACACATGCACAAACACTGAAAAACACATCCGTAAGACACGTACACAAGAAAATATAAACACACTTGTACCACATGGTGTGGGCAATATGTCAGAGAAAAGCATAAATTGGCATTTGAACCATTCACAGTCTCTAGTCAGTATAAATAAATGACTGGGAAATTATTGCTCCCCCTGACTAGCTTCAAATTCTTGATTCTTCCATGTCTCCGTGGCCAGGGCTACAGACTCAATTTGTTAAGCGTATTTCACACTTCACATCTGCACTGTGTCATTGTTACGGTCATTACACAACAAGTGAGCGTCAACCTTTGATTTCTGTGTACCACAGGGAAAAGGGCGCATTTCACATTAACAATAAGTAAAATGCAAAGAATTAATTATAAATTGTATTTTCCTGGCATATTATCTTGCTCCACCCACATTATATGGCATAGGCATAAAATTAATTATTCCTTTCCCACCTGTTTAGGAGAATGGTACTGAAAGTTTGTTGAGTACAACCAAGAATGCGTTGTTACTCAGAAATCATGCTGGATTACACTTTAGACTTTTTTCCAGCCCCATCACCACAAATGAGGGGCTTTACAGTACTTGATATGATCTTAGGTAATAGTAATAATTAATGTAGTGACGCGAGTCTCAATTCTGTCTCTGCGCAAACATGTCTTCCGCTTGACAAGTTTTGTTAATACTCACTTAATCATGGACAATGTTAATGACACCCTGCTGACAGATATTCCATCACGGTTGGAGAGGTTTATGAAAGGTCTTGCCCTATTTAGTGCAGATTGATATTTTTTTGAAACCGTCGTAAACTAACTGCATGACTTGAGAAGATGCATGCCCTAAATTCATCTTTACCTAGTAGTTGTTCTATTGTAAATACGGATTATACTACATAAAGGCTACCCTTAACTGTTCTCTGCATTGTAAAAATTTTACAGTAGGTATGATAAGTAAAAGTCGAAGAATACCCGGCACTCCATGCACCAATATTATTACCAACATCAGTTATAGATATTGTTTTTGTGAGTGTCTGGTCAAAATCGGGTTGAGGCGTATTGTATCAGCATATTTTAAACTAACTGTGTTATTTTTGCCAACCAACAAGTTTATACTAAAACATTTTGACAGACTGGCATAGAAAGTAATAATCACAGATGATTATAAATCCACGAACTATTACGTTCAATTTAGCTTTTATTATTTGCATCAAAGATACATAGGAGCAAGCCAATAAAAAAGAAACTTATTTTTTTTTCCCCTCTGGTACAAAAAATGTGTAGTTCATCTTGATGTTGTTCTCAGTCGTCATTTAGACCTAATCTCAGTTCATAAGAATTTAAACAAAGAATAAAAGTACTGCATGAGGTCACTCTGTTTTGATGGGAACACGCATCATTGTGATCCTTTTCTTTTTCTTGTCGATGAACTCAACACATTTCATGTTCCAACATGAGTTCTCACTTGTCACCAAGCTACATCATCTTGGGATAAGTGAGAAGCTCCTAGCGGATGTTTTGTGATGGGATGCCTTTAAAAGAAAACATGACAACTGCTGCAGACCCCCCATTATTTCCCACCTTGATTTTTCTTGGCACTTCTGATCCACCGCATGACTAAAAGACAATTAATTCTAATAATAAGGGCTTTAGCTATCATTCCTCATCCTGGCAGGCCTCTTTTTCCATAGGGGCATGGGGTGGGCGTGTCGAACCATGGATGTCTGTGGCACATATAAACCTCTGACAGATGTTGAATGAGCACCCCACTTTATCGCCATGTTTTCTTATGGCCCTCATACTTGTATGCAAATGTAAAAGTACATAACCATTATAAGACACGATGTAGACGTGATCTCTCTAGAGTCTAGACATTAGGTAGATGGATGTTAAAGGGTCAGTACTTTGACAAAAAAATGTATCAATAACTTTATTTTTTCCTGCCATGAGTAATCAATCAGCAGGAGAACTTGGCAAAGTTTGGGATTTTTGTGTGTGAAGTTTTAACAGAAACTTGAGATCCTTGACCCATTACGTCACATCATTTTAAAGGGTGTCCGGGTAGAAAAGATGCTCTTGGCCAATATTTGTCTGAAAGCGGTGTGGATGTACAGCAAGTCTTCCATCCAAGCAGGAAGTCTGAAGCCTTAGATGTAAACCGGAAAAAAAATAACTGCATCAATTACCACCATCCCAAAACTCACAAAAATACACTGTACAGCCACAGAATTACTTATTGCATGCCGCACAATTAGCTCATTGGATCCAGTCTGTCCGCCCTCAGAACTCGAAGGAGGAATTAATGGAATATCGCCAGAGCAGCATACACGGAGTGCCTTTTTCTTCTTTAAAATGTGTGAAATGTGGCCGTGCCACTTGAGTCATACGCTACAGCCCTCTTTTTTTCAAGCTCTATGTTAGAGGGCAGGCATATTAATCACATTCAAAGCCACTAATGCTAACAATCACTCAACACAGTGGGGCCAGCCTCTCCATCTCAGGAGACAGGAAGATTTTGTCCTGAAGCCTGCTGTGCCATCCTGCTAGGTCACCTCATTCAGAGTAAATAAATAAATACAGAACAAAAAATACGTATACATATATTTCTAAAATATTTTACTAATTGTAATTGAATCCTTAAGTCTTTTGATTTGTTGCTGTCCTGTTGGAATTTGATTCTTAAAATCTGTGGGGAGCCCAAGTGGGCTCTTAAAATAATGGAAAATGATTTTTAGATTCACCGCTGTGTTAATATTTAAGAATTTCTTTTTTGTCATTTTGATTAGATAAACCTCAATCACTAATATTGGCAGAGCTGAGTACTACATTACACAAAACCATTTTGAAGTCTTTTTAAATATAGAAACTAAGAAAAAGAACATCGCATTTTTGCTATGACAGTGTTGAAATGAAGCACATATTTGTCATTCGAGAGATATTTCACAACATATGCCGAGCAGTCAAGTTTTGAGAGCTAAACAGCTGTGTGGTTCAACAGAGAGGAAGCTTCCTACTGAGCTGCAGTGATCTCTCCCAGAGTGTCATCCGCCAGCAGCAGCGTGAGGAAGAAGCGACTTCTTTGGATTCCCGCCGTATTCAACGGCACTGTCAAGCTGACAAGTGTCACTTGCACAAATTAATAAGCATCCTGCCCAATCAGTTTCATCTCATGTGAAATATGTAAATGGTAATGGTAACTTATACATACTACCAGTCATAGTGGATACGAACCTCTGAGAAGGCTGCAGACTTTTCAGTTTTCCGCCTTATTTCATTATATTTATATCATTTATAGGAAGCAGAAAGCGCATCGGTCAAACACATCCCTTGTATTCAAGGTAGCTTTCAAAACGGTATCGGTCTTTTCTATTAGTGTTGCACTTGAAGATAAAGTAGTACACTGTGGGTATATGTTAAAGGGAAAAAGTGAAAGGAAAAACACAACAAAATGTAAAACATTTGTTGTTGGAGCAGTGTTGGAAGTCACTTGGATGATTCCATGGCCCCAGGGAGGGCCGACGCTGAAAATGCTCTCTGACCATGAAATGGCCTTTCCCAGTAATGGTGCTTAATGGCTATGTGGTACTGAGGTTGGGAAGACATGAACATGTTGACTGATACGGAGTAAGAGGATGCTGTTTGTTTTACTCTACATTGCCTCGTATTTTCCCTTTCTAAAAATTTTTTGTTTATTCTTTTTACCAACTTCGGACAGATCGAAATTGATCATTAAACAAAAATGTTGTTTCAAATGTTAGACATGGAACTTTTCAACACTATGCAGCTATTTGGCCGTTTCTAATCACATGTAATGTATTTCTTCAAAATGACCGAAGACTAAAATGCAATATACTTTATAGATATGAATATATAGATAGATATATAGAGATATAGAGAGAGATATAGAGAGATAGAGAGAGAGAGAGAGAGAGAGAGAGAGAGAGAGAGAGAGAGAGAGATAGAGAGATAGAGAGATAGAGAGATAGAGAGATAGAGAGATAGAGAGATAGAGAGATAGGGAGATAGGGAGATAGGGAGATAGGGAGATAGGGAGATAGGGAGATAGGGAGATAGGGAGATAGGGAGATAGGGAGATAGGGAGATAGGGAGATAGGGAGATAGGGAGATAGGGAGATAGGGAGATAGAGAGATAGAGATGTACTAGTATAATGATTATTTAGTTCTTTATTTAGGATTTCATGAAATCCTAAATGAAGAACTAAACCATCATTGTAATATCTATTTTCATAGAGATGACCTATTTACACCACAATGTGTATCTTTCTATTATTTTGCCCTTTGACATTGTGCCCACTGAACCACCAATGACGGAACTCATTATATAGCCTGCTCCCGTTTACCACTCAAAGTCCTCCCATCTGGCATATTGCCCTCATGGCCGCAAGGTTTCACTAGGGAAATATCCAAAGAGCAAAACCCAGGGGCAAGACATTGCTAGCAGGACCTAGACAAAGCGGTGGCATATCGAGGATTAAGCTTGGCCCAAGGAGGTTACTATCTGAAGGCCATCTAACAATATAGCATGTGACATTATTAAGGTGATCCATGTATCATAGGCTTAAAGTGTCTCTTTTAAAGGTCATGATTAGCAGACAAGACATCTAGACCTAGACCCAGTGAGTATGATGGTTGGTGCTTCTCTATCGGTTCCTTTTTAATAAAATATCTCCCTAAAACATCACCCTTGGTTTTTTGCATGCTTCCATGTTCGCTTTGCAAACTATGATAAGCAGAGCACTTTTTCTACAAGTATTTGATGTATATTTACTGCTGACATTGTTCATGTAAATGGTTGGATACACCAATTACAAATATGTAATCAACTGGGATAGGTTCCAGCACCCCCTGCGACCCTAGTGAGGATAAAGTAGTCCAGAAAATTTGATGAGACAATGAAGCATTCTTTGCGTTTCAAATGTTAAACTTTTAATGGACTGAGATGGCCTGGAATAAAGGTGAGTTGATGTAAAATACTAAGTAAAAATGTTACTCAATAATTGGTAAAATTGGTGTACTGACACATTTTTATAGCATAAAGACCGCAAAAATCATGTCATCTTCAAAACATAGACATTGAGTTGGGAGGACAAACAACCTCGTGAATCGTGGTAAGCAGTTTTCTATGGTGACGGACGTCTAGCACGCCAACGAGCTAAGTTGTTGAGCATTTTACTGACCTAAGTGCGTTCTTATCACGCCACCGGGACATTTTTTAGTAATCAATTGATCCAAAAACGCCAACAAATGTGTTCGTTTAATGCCAGGTTGAACACACCGTTGATAATATAAGTTTGGGTTACCTTTCCCCACAGGCTATGTGCTGCATGTGACTAGTTAGCGTTAGCATTAGCGTCACACCAACGCTTCCCATTTGACTTAAAAAGTATGTTGTCCGTTTTCTCTCAATTATTGAGTCGTGTAGAAAGACTTAATTTAATCAAACAAAGCCGAGACATCAACGGACAGTTTGCTGGGTAAAGACTCGCTCAAAAACGACATCCAGAGGCACGACTTTGTTCCCGGTGTTGTATGTAATGAGAGTTCCCACTGCGAGTTCTAAACACCCATTTCCAATTTGTAATTGTTCTGTTTTCACAAAAAAAATCATTCATATAATAATTGTTAAGCCAGCTTTCTCCTAGCTGTTAACGTCAGTCTGTATATTTAATCGCCTTGTCTCGAAATGGGAAAATAGCACGGATCACTCGCTAACTTATTTTCATTCTTTATCTTGATCGTTTATTAAATTTCTTGTAAGGTTTCTCTTTCCCGTAATAATTGTTTGGCAACTCCCAAATAGCTTGGTTAAATTAAGTTTTCCCTGTTCAACATCAGCATGCATCGCTTCCTGCAGGAGAGGAGACTGGGCCAGATCAAGATAAAACTATTTCCAAAAAAACACCTAAGCCTATCTATTGAATCTCCTCTCTCTGTGTGGTGACTTTTGCTTTTTGTTGTTGCACGTTTTCCCTGTTTAGCATCAATGTGCAGTGCAGCTCTTCCCGGATGACCATAACACACACCTTTGAGGTTACAAGAGACTGGGCCACTGGGCCAGATCAAGGTAAAACTAGTCACCCCTGCCCAAGCTTATCTGTTGAATCTCCATGCTAACTCTTGCTTTTACTTGCATGCAACAGGCCCATGTCCAGACTGGAGGACCTGGTGATCTACCTCGCAGGTTGCTGTATTTGTTTATTGTAGAATGTCCAAGTATTCATTCAAATTAAATAAAAGTTTAAAACATTTTCTTCTGTAACTAACTCCATAATGTGAAATCTGATCTATTTTATGAATTATATAACGATGGTGGATTTGCTGTACATAGGTTGTGATTGACTTTAAGTCCACAGGCTTGTGCTGTCAAAGTGAGAGGCCAGATTGCTAAGGTAAGAAGGAACTTATTTTTAAAGACTAGAAATTTTGATGTCAGCACAGCTATTTTTTTTTGGTACAATTCTAAGTGTTTATTCTTTTAAAATATATGGCAAGATTTAATTCTAAGTGTAAAAATGTGTTAGTACATATATAACTCATATTTTATATCTGCAGGTGGAGAAAAGACTGGCCATACTAAACACTACAATGTGATGCCAACTCCTAAGTGTGTGCAAGAGTTGAAATGTTTACCTGTTAATAATTTTTTTTATGTATATATGTATATATGTATATATGTATATATGTATATATGTATATATGTATATATGTATATATGTATATATGTATATGTGTATATGTGTATATGTGTATATGTGTATATGTGTATATGTGTATATGTGTATATGTGTATATGTGTATATGTGTATATGTGTATATGTGTATATGTGTATATGTGTATATGTGTATATGTGTATATGTGTATATGTGTATATGTGTATATGTGTATATGTGTATATGTGTATATATATGTATATATATATATATATATATGTATATATATATGTGTATATGTGTATATATATGTATATATATATATATATATATGTATATATATATATATATATGTATATATATGTATATATATGTATATATATATATATATATATATATATATATATATATATATATATATATATATACACACATACACACACACGCACACTTCAAGAACATTTATTTTTCCACAAATATTGGGGCTTTTGAGAGGTTCGGGTGGGTTCTCCAGCATTTTTTTAAATGAGTGGTGCAATCTTCCATCCGTAAATGGATGAAAAATCTTCTCCCCCTTGGGTGGAATTCTGGAGAGAAAAAAAAGGTACAGGTACAATAGACTAAGTTCAACATTTTAAAAAGTTACAGACTGAGGATTAGTTAAGTCAAAAAACAGTTACCAAGTTAGGCTTTTATATCAACTTACCGGTCATCAGGAAGGTTCTTCTTCCCATAAACCCACTCAGGTGCCACCTTTGCTCATAGTCAGATCTTCATCCCACTGCAAAAGAAGGCAAACAACATTAAAGCCACAGGAGGGAAAAAATTGTAATATTAGACATACTTGTTTTGTGCTTCAGAGGGACTCAAAAATGAGTCTTTATAAACAGATCTCTAACTGCAGTCCTCAAAGGACCATATCCAGTTTATTTTCCTCTTCCACCAACACACCCAAATGACCTTGATCATTTAATTCAGATGTGGTAGAAGATACTGGAGACCTCTGCTCTATAACAACAAGTACCAAGTACAAGTAAGTTGGTGTCAGACTGTGCCATCCTCCAAAGTCCCCATATGTCAGCCTTTTTGGGGAAGTTTGTGTTGTCATCTTTAGCATTGATTTGGTAAACTTGAGTGGACCCTGAAGAGAAGCAAGATACAAAATTAGTAGGTTGAGTACACCATCTCATTTTATGAACCGCTTTGTCCTCATGGGGGTGCTGGAGCCAATCCCAGCTGACTTCAGCCCAGAGGCAGGGGGCACAAGGAGACGGACAACCATTCACACCCACACCTCGGGGGATTTTAGAGTGTCCAATCGGCTTACTATGCATGTTTCTGGAGGCCCGGGGAGAACATACAAACTCCACACAAGTTAATTACAAATCTAACTTTTGGCAGGTTCGCACGCTTTCATTGTTTTATTCTAACCTGTAAGTAAGTGATCACTTCAAGATGAGCAGATAAATGATTTTATGTTATAGTTATTTGGGATCAAATCCAGGTCATGTCCTTACATGACCTTTAAAAATAAATGAAAGTGTAATTTTTATTTTTTTTGTCATTTCATCACTTTTAACGTACAAAAAGTCTCTGATTTCTTTTGACAACATTGTTATGTGGTGGCTTACAAAATCATTATCAATGATATGCATGCAGACGAGTAATAAAAAACAAAATTATGATTAAAATAGGGGTACAGGTAGTGTCGACGCCGCAGTGACACTCTTGTTAGTGTGTTCGGGACTCAGCTCTCTCACCAATGATTTCCATATTTTACCTCACAGGTTAGTGGAGAGCCATATGTACCCATGGAAAGAGCCACATATGGCTCCCGAGCCATAGGTTCCCTACCCCTGCTCTACACCATGAAGTGGCCACACCTTACCTTGTCGTTTTTGGAAACCGTTGAGTACACACGGTTGCTTCTATTTAAGCGAAAATGACACATGAAAAGAATGAGAATGGATTTTGGTGAGTAAAATATGGCTATATTCCTAAATAATATTTCAATTGTATGAGGTTATTATTGATATTTTTTTATGTGTCGCAGCTGTAGCTGCAGTAGAGGTTTTATAGCCATAAAATAGTTTTTGAGGGTTGGATTTATTCCGACAGCTGAAGGCGTCGCTAGGAAATTCACGGACCGCCACTGGATTCTGATATTTAGATATTTAAATATTTAGATATAGAGAGAAGACCTTGGAGGCCCTGAGAGTCCACCACCTATCCTCCAGGAGAGTGGCTCTCTTAGTCATTTGTTTTATAAGTATTAAGTTGTAATTCATTGGTCCAAATTTAATAATCTGTACCACCAACTTGGGTAGCCCAGTGGATGAGTGGTTGTGTTATTTTGTGGCGATACTGTGTACAAACAAAGTGACTGATGCCGCAGTCTTCCTAATCACACATTTGATGATAAGTAATGTTGAGTCATCTGCTGTAACGGCGATGGTAAGAAAAGGCAAAGACAACCGAGGGTTAAGCTGCAAACATATCCTGACAACTCTTGTCTGAGGAAGCATTATCCAGCTCAATGACAAGTTAAATATGGGGTCGGCACTCAGTCATTCATCAATGAACATGTCTTTTCGTCATTTGAATTTGGAGCGCTTGGCAATATTAACCTTCATAACCCCCTAAGTTGCATTGGACAGCCTGGCACTGCCTTAGACTGACAGGCACAGTATTGGAGTAACTCTTGGGCGTCACTCTAATAAATGCTTTCAGGCACTTAGAGACATGGATGAAGTGTTACCACCATGACGACTGGCAAGTGAAGAGCTCTTAAAGAAAGTCATGACTACTTTTTGCAATTGTAAGTACATATATGTTTTGACGAAAGTTTGGCGACACTCTTTTTCCTTGTCGACGATAATGTCAAATATTTATTCATCTTATTAGACGTGCTTCATAACTGAGCAAAGAATACCCCGAGATTTGGTACAAACGTAAAGCTGGCATGCAAAATGACTTGAATGGCTGGACATCGTAAGGCTTTTTCTTTATAAAAAAGTGTTCTATGTAAAGTAAAGCTTTTATTTGTTTAAAAAATAAATACTATGTATTTATAGTCAGGCTTTTTTCTTTAAAAATGACCATGTATATTAAGGGTTTTTATTAAAAAATGACCATGTATAGTAAGGCTTTTTTATTTAAAAAAAACGACCATGTACAGTAAAGCGTTTTTCTTAAAAGACGACATAGTATAGTAAGGCTTTTTTTCTTAAAAAATGACATAGTATTGTAAGGCTTTTTTCTTAAAAAAAACGACATAGTATTGTAAGGCTTTTTTTCGTAAAAAACGACATAGTATAGGCTTTTTTCTTTAAAGACGACATAGTATAGTAAGGCTTATTTTCTTTAAAAACGACACAGTATAGTAAGGCTTTTTTGTCTTTAAAAACGACATAGTATAGTAAGGCTTTTTATTTACAAAAAAGACCATGTATAGTAAGGCTTTTTTCTTAAAAAATGACCATGTATAGTAAGGCTTTTTTGTTTAAAAAAGACCATGTATAGTAAGGCTTTTTTTCTTAAAAAACGACATAGTATAGTAAGGCTTTTTTTCCTAAAAAAACGACATAGTATAGTATGGCTTTTTTCCCCTAAAAAAACGACATAGTATAGCATGGCTTTTTTTCTTGAAAAACGACATAGTAGAGGAAGGCTTTTTCCCTAAAAAACGACATAGTATAGTATGGCTTTTCCCCCTAAAAAACAACATAGTATAGTATGACTTTTTTCCTTTAAAAAACGACATAGTATAGTATGGCTTTTTTTCTTAAAAAACGACATAGTATAGTATGGCTTTTTTTCTTAAAAAACGACATAGTATAGTATGGCTTTTCCCCCCTAAAAAACGACATAGTATAGCATGGCTTTTTTTCTTAAAAAACGACATAGTAGAGGAAGGCTTTTTCCCTAAAAAACGACATAGTATAGTATGGCTTTCCCCCCTAAAAAACGACATAGTATAGTATGTCTTTTTTCCTTTAAAAAAACGACATGGTATAGTAAGGCTTATTTTCTTTAAAAACGACACAGTATAGTAAGGCTTTTTTGTCTTTAAAAACGACATAGTATAGTAAGGCTTTTTATTTACAAAAAAGACCATGTATAGTAAGGCTTTTTTCTTAAAAAAATGACCATGTATAGTAAGGCTTTTTTGTTTAAAAAAGACCATGTATAGTAAGGCTTTTTTTCTTAAAAAACGACATAGTATAGTAAGGCTTTTTTTCCTAAAAAAACGACATAGTATAGTATGGCTTTTTTCCCCTAAAAAACGACATAGTATAGCATGGCTTTTTTTCTTGAAAAACGACATAGTAGAGGAAGGCTTTTTCCCTAAAAAACGACATAGTATAGTATGGCTTTCCCCCCTAAAAAACGACATAGTATAGTATGGCTTTTTTCCTTTAAAAAAACGACATAGAATAGTAAGGCTTATTTTCTTTAAAAACGACACAGTATAGTAAGGCTTTTTTGTCTTTAAAAACGACATAGTATAGTAAGGCTTTTTATTTACAAAAAAGACCATGTATAGTAAGGCTTTTTTCTTAAAAAATGACCACGTATAGTAAGGCTTTTTTGTTTAAAAAAGACCATGTATAGTAAGGCTTTTTTTCTTAAAAAACGACATAGTATAGTATGGCTTTCCCCCCCTAAAAAACGACATAGTATAGCATGGCTTTTTTTCTTAAAAAACGACATAGTAGAGGAAGGCTTTTTCCCTAAAAAACGACATAGTATAGTATGGCTTTCCCCCCTAAAAAACGACATAGTATAGTATGGCTTTTTTCCTTTAAAAAAACGACATAGTATAGTAAGGCTTATTTTCTTTAAAAACGACACAGTATAGTAAGGCTTTTTTGGCTTTAAAAACGACATAGTATAGTAAGGCTTTTTATTTACAAAAAAGACCATGTATAGTAAGGCTTTTTTCTTAAAAAATGACCATGTATAGTAAGGCTTTTTTGTTTAAAAAAGACCATGTATAGTAAGGCTTTTTTTCTTAAAAAACGACATAGTATAGTAAGGCTTTTTTTCCTAAAAAAACGACATAGTATAGTATGGCTTTTTTCCCCTAAAAAAAACGACATAGTATAGCATGGCTTTTTTTCTTGAAAAACGACATAGTAGAGGAAGGCTTTTTCCCTAAAAAACGACATAGTATAGTATGGCTTTTCCCCCTAAAAAACAACATAGTATAGTATGACTTTTTTCCTTTAAAAAACGACATAGTATAGTATGGCTTTTTTTCTTAAAAAACGACATAGTATAGTATGGCTTTTTTTCTTAAAAAACGACATAGTATAGTATGGCTTTTCCCCCCTAAAAAACGACATAGTATAGCATGGCTTTTTTTCTTAAAAAACGACATAGTAGAGGAAGGCTTTTTCCCTAAAAAACGACATAGTATAGTATGGCTTTCCCCCCTAAAAAACGACATAGTATAGTATGTATTTTTTCCTTTAAAAAAACGACATAGTATAGTAAGGCTTATTTTCTTTAAAAACGACACAGTATAGTAAGGCTTTTTTGTCTTTAAAAACGACATAGTATAGTAAGGCTTTTTATTTACAAAAAAGACCATGTATAGTAAGGCTTTTTTCTTAAAAAAATGACCATGTATAGTAAGGCTTTTTTGTTTAAAAAAGACCATGTATAGTAAGGCTTTTTTTCTTAAAAAACGACATAGTATAGTAAGGCTTTTTTTCCTAAAAAAACGACATAGTATAGTATGGCTTTTTTCCCCTAAAAAACGACATAGTATAGCATGGCTTTTTTTCTTGAAAAACGACATAGTAGAGGAAGGCTTTTTCCCTAAAAAACGACATAGTATAGTATGGCTTTCCCCCCTAAAAAACGACATAGTATAGTATGGCTTTTTTCCTTTAAAAAAACGACATAGAATAGTAAGGCTTATTTTCTTTAAAAACGACACAGTATAGTAAGGCTTTTTTGTCTTTAAAAACGACATAGTATAGTAAGGCTTTTTATTTACAAAAAAGACCATGTATAGTAAGGCTTTTTTCTTAAAAAATGACCACGTATAGTAAGGCTTTTTTGTTTAAAAAAGACCATGTATAGTAAGGCTTTTTTTCTTAAAAAACGACATAGTATAGTATGGCTTTCCCCCCCTAAAAAACGACATAGTATAGCATGGCTTTTTTTCTTAAAAAACGACATAGTAGAGGAAGGCTTTTTCCCTAAAAAACGACATAGTATAGTATGGCTTTCCCCCCTAAAAAACGACATAGTATAGTATGTCTTTTTTCCTTTAAAAAAACGACATAGTATAGTAAGGCTTATTTTCTTTAAAAACGACACAGTATAGTAAGGCTTTTTTGTCTTTAAAAACGACATAGTATAGTAAGGCTTTTTATTTACAAAAAAGACCATGTATAGTAAGGCTTTTTTCTTAAAAAATGACCATGTATAGTAAGGCTTTTTTGTTTAAAAAAGACCATGTATAGTAAGGCTTTTTTCTTAAAAAACGACATAGTATAGTAAGGCTTTTTTTCCTAAAAAAACGACATAGTATAGTATGGCTTTTTTCCCCTAAAAAAACGACATAGTATAGTATGGCTTTTTTTCTTGAAAAACGACATAGTAGAGGAAGGCTTTTTCCCTAAAAAACGACATAGTATAGTATGGCTTTTCCCCCTAAAAAACAACATAGTATAGTATGACTTTTTTCCTTTAAAAAACGACATAGTATAGTATGGCTTTTTTTCTTAAAAAACGACATAGTATAGTATGGCTTTTTTTCTTAAAAAACGACATAGTATAGTATGGCTTTTCCCCCCTAAAAACGACATAGTATAGCATGGCTTTTTTTCTTAAAAAACGACATAGTAGAGGAAGGCTTTTTCCCTAAAAAACGACATAGTATAGTATGGCTTTCCCCCCTAAAAAACGACATAGTATAGTATGTCTTTTTTCCTTTAAAAAAACGACATAGTATAGTAAGGCTTATTTTCTTTAAAAACGACACAGTATAGTAAGGCTTTTTTGTCTTTAAAAACGACATAGTATAGTAAGGCTTTTTATTTACAAAAAAGACCATTTATAGTAAGGCTTTTTTCTTAAAAAAATGACCATGTATAGTAAGGCTTTTTTGTTTAAAAAAGACCATGTATAGTAAGGCTTTTTTTCTTAAAAAACGACATAGTATAGTAAGGCTTTTTTTCCTAAAAAAACGACATAGTATAGTATGGCTTTCCCCCCCTAAAAAACGACATAGTATAGCATGGCTTTTTTTCTTAAAAAACGACATAGTAGAGGAAGGCTTTTTCCCTAAAAAACGACATAGTATAGTATGGCTTTCCCCCCTAAAAAACGACATAGTATAGTATGGCTTTTTTCCTTTAAAAAAACGACATAGTATAGTAAGGCTTATTTTCTTTAAAAACGACACAGTATAGTAAGGCTTTTTTGTCTTTAAAAACGACATAGTATAGTAAGGCTTTTTATTTACAAAAAAGACCATGTATAGTAAGGCTTTTTTCTTAAAAAATGACCATGTATAGTAAGGCTTTTTTGTTTAAAAAAGACCATGTATAGTAAGGCTTTTTTTCTTAAAAAACGACATAGTATAGTAAGGCTTTTTTTCCTAAAAAAACGACATAGTATAGTATGGCTTTTTTCCCCTAAAAAAACGACATAGTATAGCATGGCTTTTTTTCTTGAAAAACGACATAGTAGAGGAAGGCTTTTTCCCTAAAAAACGACATAGTATAGTATGGCTTTTCCCCCTAAAAAACAACATAGTATAGTATGACCTTTTTCCTTTAAAAAACGACATAGTATAGTATGGCTTTTTTTCTTAAAAAACGACATAGTATAGTATGGCTTTTTTTCTTAAAAAACGACATAGTATAGTATGGCTTTTCCCCCCTAAAAAACGACATAGTATAGCATGGCTTTTTTTCTTAAAAAACGACATAGTAGAGGAAGGCTTTTTCCCTAAAAAACGACATAGTATAGTATGGCTTTCCCCCCTAAAAAACGACATAGTATAGTATGTCTTTTTTCCTTTAAAAAAACGACATAGTATAGTAAGGCTTATTTTCTTTAAAAACGACACAGTATAGTAAGGCTTTTTTGTCTTTAAAAACGACATAGTATAGTAAGGCTTTTTATTTACAAAAAGACCATGTATAGTAAGGCTTTTTTCTTAAAAAATGACCATGTATAGTAAGGCTTTTTTGTTTAAAAAAGACCATGTATAGTAAGGCTTTTTTTCTTAAAAAACGACATAGTATAGTAAGGCTTTTTTTCCTAAAAAAAACGACATAGTATAGTATGGCTTTTTCCCCCTAAAAAACGACATAGTATAGCATGGCTTTTTTTCTTGAAAAACGACATAGTAAAGGAAGGCTTATTTTCTTTAAAAACGACACAGTATAGTAAGGCTTTTTTGTCTTTAAAAACGACATAGTATAGTAAGGCTTTTTATTTACAAAAAAGACCATGTATAGTAAGGCTTTTTTCTTAAAAAATGACCATGTATAGTAAGGCTTTTTTGTTTAAAAAAGACCATGTATAGTAAGGCTTTTTTTCTTAAAAAACGACATAGTATAGTAAGGCTTTTTTTCCTAAAAAAACTACATAGTATAGTATGGCTTTTTCCCCTAAAAAAACGACATAGTATAGCATGGCTTTTTTTCTTGAAAAACGACATAGTAGAGGAAGGCTTTTTCCCTAAAAAACGACATAGTATAGTATGGCTTTTCCCCCTAAAAAACGACATAGTATAGTATGACTTTTTTCCTTTAAAAAACGACATAGTATAGTATGGCTTTTTTTCTTAAAAAACGACATAGTATAGTAAGGCTTTTTTTCTTAAAAAACGACATAGTATAGTATGGCTTTCCCCCCCTAAAAAACGACATAGTATAGTAAGGCTTATTTTCTTTAAAAACGACACAGTATAGTAAGGCTTTTTATTTACAAAAAAGACCATGTATAGTAAGGCTTTTTTCTTAAAAAATGACCATGTATAGTAAGGCTTTTTTGTTTAAAAAAGACCATGTATAGTAAGGCTTTTTTTCTTAAAAGACGACATAGTATAGTAAGGCTTTTTTCCTAAAAAAACGACATAGTATAATATGGCTTTTTTCCCCTAAAAAAACGACATAGTATAGCATGGCTTTTTTTCTTAAAAAACGACATAGTAGAGGAAGGCTTTTTCCCTAAAAAACGACATAGTATAGTATGGCTTTCCCCCCTAAAAAACGACATAGTATAGTATGGCTTTTTTCCTTTAAAAAAACGACATAGTATAGTAAGGCTTATTTTCTTTAAAAACGACACGGTATAGTAAGGCTTTTTTGTCTTTAAAAACGACATAGTATAGTAAGGCTTTTTATTTACAAAAAAGACCATGTATAGTAAGGCTTTTTTCTTAAAAAATGACCATGTATAGTAAGGCTTTTTTGTTTAAAAAAGACCATGTATAGTAAGGCTTTTTTTCTTAAAAAACGACATAGTATAGTATGGCTTTTTCCCCCAAAAAAACGACATAGTATAGCATGGCTTTTTTTCTTGAAAAACGACGTAGTAGAGGAAGGCTTTTTCCCTAAAAAACGACATAGTATAGTATGGCTTTTCCCCCTAAAAAACGACATAGTATAGTATGACTTTTTTCCTTTAAAAAACGACATAGTATAGGATGGCTTTTTTCCTTTAAAAAAACAACATAGTATAGTAAGGCTTTTTTTCCTAAAAAACGACATAGTATAGTATGGCTTTTCCCCCCTAAAAAACGACATAGTATAGCATGGCTTTTTTTCTTAAAAAACGACATAGTAGAGGAAGGCATTTTCCCTAAAAAAACGACATAGTATAGTATGGGTTTCCCCCCTAAAAAACGACATAGTATAGTATGTCTTTTTTCCTTTAAAAAAACGACATAGTATAGTAAGGCTTATTTTCTTTAAAAACGACACAGTATAGTAAGGCTTTTTTGTCTTTAAAAACGACATAGTATAGTAAGGCTTTTTATTTACAAAAAAGACCATGTATAGTAAGGCTTTTTTCTTAAAAAATGACCATGTATAGTAAGGCTTTTTTGTTTAAAAAAGACCATGTATAGTAAGGCTTTTTTTCTTAAAAAACGACATAGTATAGTAAGGCTTTTTTTCCTAAAAAAACTACATAGTATAGTATGGCTTTTTCCCCTAAAAAAACGACATAGTATAGCATGGCTTTTTTTCTTGAAAAACGACATAGTAGAGGAAGGCTTTTTCCCTAAAAAACGACATAGTATAGTATGGCTTTTCCCCCTAAAAAACGACATAGTATAGTATGACTTTTTTCCTTTAAAAAACGACATAGTATAGTATGGCTTTTTTTCTTAAAAAACGACATAGTATAGTATGGCTTTCCCCCCCTAAAAAACGACATAGTATAGTATGGCTTTTTCCCCCAAAAAAACGACATAGTATAGCATGGCTTTTTTTCTTGAAAAACGACGTAGTAGAGGAAGGCTTTTTCCCTAAAAAACGACATAGTATAGTATGGCTTTTCCCCCTAAAAAACGACATAGTATAGTATGACTTTTTTCCTTTAAAAAACGACATAGTATAGGATGGCTTTTTTCCTTTAAAAAAACAACATAGTATAGTAAGGCTTTTTTTCCTAAAAAACGACATAGTATAGTATGGCTTTTCCCCCCTAAAAAACGACATAGTATAGCATGGCTTTTTTTCTTAAAAAACGACATAGTAGAGGAAGGCATTTTCCCTAAAAAAACGACATAGTATAGTATGGGTTTCCCCCCTAAAAAACGACATAGTATAGTATGTCTTTTTTCCTTTAAAAAAACGACATAGTATAGTAAGGCTTATTTTCTTTAAAAACGACACAGTATAGTAAGGCTTTTTTGTCTTTAAAAACGACATAGTATAGTAAGGCTTTTTATTTACAAAAAAGACCATGTATAGTAAGGCTTTTTTCTTAAAAAATGACCATGTATAGTAAGGCTTTTTTGTTTAAAAAAGACCATGTATAGTAAGGCTTTTTTTCTTAAAAAACGACATAGTATAGTAAGGCTTTTTTTCCTAAAAAAACTACATAGTATAGTATGGCTTTTTCCCCTAAAAAAACGACATAGTATAGCATGGCTTTTTTTCTTGAAAAACGACATAGTAGAGGAAGGCTTTTTCCCTAAAAAACGACATAGTATAGTATGGCTTTTCCCCCTAAAAAACGACATAGTATAGTATGACTTTTTTCCTTTAAAAAACGACATAGTATAGTATGGCTTTTTTTCTTAAAAAACGACATAGTATAGTATGGCTTTCCCCCCCTAAAAAACGACATAGTATAGTAAGGCTTATTTTCTTTAAAAACGACACAGTATAGTAAGGCTTTTTATTTACAAAAAAGACCATGTATAGTAAGGCTTTTTTCTTAAAAAATGACCATGTATAGTAAGGCTTTTTTGTTTAAAAAAGACCATGTATAGTAAGGCTTTTTTTCTTAAAAAACGACATAGTATAGTAAGGCTTTTTTTCCTAAAAAAACGACATAGTATAATATGGCTTTTTTCCCCTAAAAAAACGACATAGTTAGCATGGCTTTTTTTCTTGAAATACGACATAGTAGAGGAAGGCTTTTTCCCTAAAAAACGACATAGTATAGTATGACTTTTTTCCTTTAAAAAACGACATAGTATAGTATGGCTTTTTTTCTTAAAAAACGACATAGTATAGTAAGGCTTTTTTTCTTAAAAAACGACATAGTATAGTATGGCTTTTCCCCCCTAAAAAACGACATAGTATAGCATGGCTTTTTTTCTTAAAAAACGACATAGTAGAGGAAGGCTTTTTCCCTAAAAAACGACATAGTATAGTATGGCTTTCCCCCCTAAAAAACGACATAGTATAGTATGTCTTTTTTCCTTTAAAAAAATGACATAGTATAGTAAGGCTTATTTTCTTTAAAAACGACACAGTATAGTAAGGCTTTTTTGTCTTTAAAAACGACATAGTATAGTAAGGCTTTTTATTTACAAAAAAGACCATGTATAGTAAGGCTTTTTTCTTAAAAAATGACCATGTATAGTAAGGCTTTTTTGTTTAAATAAGACCATGTATAGTAAGGCTTTTTTACTTAAAAAACGACATAGTATAGTAAGGCTTTTTTTCCTAAAAAAACGACATAGTATAGTATGGCTTTTTTCCCCTAAAAAAACGACATAGTATAGCATGGCTTTTTTTCTTGAAAAACGACATAGTAGAGGAAGGCTTTTTCCCTAAAAAACGACATAGTATAGTATGGCTTTCCCCCCTAAAAAACGACATAGTATAGTATGGCTTTTTTCCTTTAAAAAAACGACATAGTATAGTAAGGCTTTTTTTCCTAAAAAACGACATAGTATAGTATGGCTTTTCCCCCCTAAAAAACGACATAGTATAGCATGGCTTTTTTTCTTAAAAAATGACATAGTATAGTAAGGCTTTTTTTCTTAAAAAACGACATAGTATAGTATGGCTTTTCCCCCCTAAAAAACGACATAGTATAGTAAGGCTTATTTTCTTTAAAAACGACACAGTATAGTAAGGCTTTTTATTTACAAAAAAGACCATGTATAGTAAGGCTTTTTTCTTAAAAAATGACCATGTATAGTAAGGCTTTTTTGTTTAAAAAAGACCATGTATAGTAAGGCTTTTTTTCTTAAAAAACGACATAGTATAGTATGGCTTTTTTCCCCTAAAAAAACGACATAGTATAGCATGGCTTTTTTTCTTGAAAAACGACATAGTAGAGGAAGGCTTTTTCCCTAAAAAACGACATAGTATAGTATGGCTTTTCCCCCTAAAAAACGACATAGTATAGTATGACTTTTTTCCTTTAAAAAACAACATAGTATAGTATGGCTTTTTTTCTTAAAAAACGACATAGTATAGTAAGGCTTTTTTTCTTAAAAAACGACATATTATAGTATGGCTTTTCCCCCCTAAAAAACGACATAGTATAGTATGTCTTTTTTCCTTTAAAAAAATGACATAGTATAGTAAGGCTTATTTTCTTTAAAAACGACACAGTATAGTAAGGCTTTTTTGTCTTTAAAAACGACATAGTATAGTAAGGCTTTTTATTTACAAAAAAGACCATGTATAGTAAGGCTTTTTTCTTAAAAAATGACCATGTATAGTAAGGCTTTTTTGTTTAAAAAAGACCATGTATAGTAAGGCTTTTTTTCTTAAAAAACAACATAGTATAGTAAGGCTTTTTTTCCTAAAAAAACGACATAGTATAGTATGGCTTTTTCCCCCCAAAAAAACGACATAGTATAGCATGGCTTTTTTTCTTGAAAAACGACATAGTAGAGGAAGGCTTTTTCCCTAAAAAACGACATAGTATAGTATGGCTTTTCCCCCTAAAAAACGACATAGTATAGTATGACTTTTTTCCTTTAAAAAACGACATAGTATAGTATGGCTTTTTTTCTTAAAAAACGACATAGTATAGTAAGGCTTTTTTTCTTAAAAAACGACACAGTATAGTAAGGCTTTTTTGTCTTTAAAAACGACATAGTATAGTAAGGCTTTTTTCTTAAAAATTGACCATGTATAGTAAGGCTTTTTTGTTTAAAAAAGACCATGTATAGTAAGGCTTTTTTACTTAAAAAACGACATAGTATAGTATGGCTTTTTCCCCCCCAAAAAACGACATAGTAGAGGAAGGCTTTTTCCCTAAAAAACGACATAGTATAGTATGGCTTTCCCCCCTAAAAAACGACATAGTATAGTATGGCTTTTTTCCTTTAAAAAAACGACATAGTATAGTAAGGCTTTTTTTCCTAAAAAAATGACATAGTATAGTATGGCTTTTTCCCCTAAAAAAACGACATAGTATAGCATGGCTTTTTTTCTTGAAAAACGACATAGTAGAGGAAGGCTTTTTCCCTAAAAAACGACATAGTATAGTATGGCTTTTCCCCCTAAAAAACGACATAGTATAGTATGGCTTTTTTCCTTTAAAAAAACGACATAGTATAGTAAGGCTTTTTTTCCTAAAAAAACGACATAGTATAGCATGGCTTTTTTTCTTGAAAAACGACATAGTAGAGGAAGCCTTTTTTTCTTAAAAAACATTTCAGAAGACACTGGTCCAGTGGCAAGAACAATGGGTTGAAATTGAAGTTGGACACAAGTTCAAATCTGGAGTGAGTTCTGACCCATTGTCTTTGCCACTGGACCACAGTGACTTCTGAATAATGTGATTGGAAGTTATATCTATCCTTTTCATTACCTCAATAAACAATTTGAGAATTGCAAAGAGTGGAATTGAACTCACTCCTGATTTGAACTTGAGTCCACCAGAAGTTCTGACCCATTGTCTTTGCCACTGGACCACAGTGACTTCTGAAATGATGTGATTGGAAGTTATATCTATCCTTTTCATTACCTCAATAAACAATTTGAGAATTGCAAAGAGTGGAATTGAACTCACTCCTGATTTGAACTTGAGTCCACCTGAAGTTCTGACCCATTGTCTTTGCCACTGGACCACAGTGACTTCTGAAATAATGTGATTGGAAGTTATATCTATCCTTTTCATTACCTCAATAAACAATTTGAGAATTGCAAATAGTGGAATTGAACTCACTCCTGATTTGAACTTGAGTCCACCTGAAGTTCTGACCCATTGTCTTTGCCACTGGACCACAGTGACTTCTGAAATAATGTGATTGGAAGTTATATCTATCCTTTTCATTACCTCAATAAACAATTTGAGAATTGCAAATAGTGGAATTGAACTCACTCCTGATTTGAACTTGAGTCCACCTGAAGTTCTGACCCATTGTCTTTGCCACTGGACCACAGTGACTTCTGAAATAATGTGATTGGAAGTTATATCTATCCTTTTCATTACCTCAATAAACAATTTGAGAATTGCAAATAGTGGAATTGAACTCACTCCTGATATGAACTTGAGTGCACCTGAAGTTCTGACCCATTGTCTTTGCCACTGGACCACAGTGACTTCTGAAATGATGTGATTGGAAGTTATATCTATCCTTTTCATTACCTCAATAAACAATTTGAGAATTGCAAATAGTGGAATTGAACTCACTCCTGATATGAACTTGAGTGCACCTGAAGTTCTGACCCATTGTCTTTGCCACTGGACCACAGTGACTTCTGAAATGATGTGATTGGAAGTTATATCTATCCTTTTCATTACCTCAATAAACAATTTGAGAATTGCAAATAGTGGAATTGAACTCACTCCTGATTTGAACTTGAGTCCACCTGAAGTTCTGACCCATTGTCTTTGCCACTGGACCACAGTGACTTCTGAAATAATGTGATTGGAAGTTATATCTATCCTTTTCATTACCTCAATAAACAATTTGAGAATTGCAAATAGTGGAATTGAACTCACTCCTGATTTGAACTTGAGTCCACCTGAAGTTCTGACCCATTGTCTTTGCCACTGGACCACAGTGACTTCTGAAATAATGTGATTGGAAGTTATATCTATCCTTTTCATTACCTCAATAAACAATTTGAGAATTGCAAATAGTGGAATTGAACTCACTCCTGATATGAACTTGAGTGCACCTGAAGTTCTGACCCATTGTCTTTGCCACTGGACAACAGTGACTTCTGAAATGATGTGATTGGAAGTTATATCTATCCTTTTCATTACCTCAATAAACAATTTGAGAATTGCAAAGAGTAGAATTGAACTCACTCCTGATTTGAACTTGAGTCCACCAGAAGTTCTGACCGTTTGTTTTTGCCACTGGACCACAGTGACTTCTGAAATGATGTGATTGGAAGTTATATCTATCCTTTTCATTACCTCAATAAACAATTTGAGAATTGCAAAGAGTGGAATTGAACTCACTCCTGATTTGAACTTGAGTCCACCTGAAGTTCTGGCCCATTGTCTTTGCCACTGGACCACAGTGACTTCTGAAATATTGTGATTGGAAGTTATATCTATCCTTTTCATTACCTCAATAAACAATTTGAGAATTGCAAAGAGTGGAATTGAACTCATTCCTGATTTGAACTTGAGTCCACCTGAAGCTCTGACCCATTGTCTTTGCCACTGGACCACAGTGACTTCTGAAATAATATGATTGGAAGTTATATCTATCCTTTTCATTACCTCAATAAACAATTTGAGAATTGCAAATAGTGGAATTGAACTCACTCCTGATTTGAACTTGAGTCCACCTGGAGTTCTGACCCATTGTCTTTGCCACTGGACCACAGTGACTTCTGAAATAATGTGATTGGAAGTTATATCTATCCTTTTCATTACCTCAATAAACAATTTGAGAATTGCAAAGAGTGGAATTGAACTCACTCCTGATTTGAACTTGAGTCCACCTGAAGTTCTGACCCATTGTCTTTGCCACTGGACCACAGTGACTTCTGAAATAATGTGATTGGAAGTTATATCTATCCTTTTCATTACCTCAATAAACAATTTGAGAATTGCAAATAGTGGAATTGAACTCACTCCTGATTTGAACTTGAGTCCAGCTGAAGTTCTGACCCATTGTCTTTGCCACTGGACCACAGTGACTTCTGAAATGATGTGATTGGAAGTTATATCTATCCTTTTCATTACCTCAATAAACAATTTGAGAATTGCAAATAGTGGAATTGAACTCACTCCTGATTTGAACTTGAGTCCACCTGAAGTTCTGACCCATTGTCTTTGCCACTGGACAACAGTGACTTCTGAAATAATGTGATTGGAAGTTATATCTATCCTTTTCATTACCTCAATAAACAATTTGAGAATTGCAAATAGTGGAATTGAACTCACTACTGATTTGAACTTGAGTCCACCTGAAGTTCTGACCCATTGTCTTTGCCACTGGACCACAGTGACTTCTGAAATGATGTGATTGGAAGTTATATCTATCCTTTTCATTACCTCAATAAACAATTTGAGAATTGCAAATAGTGGAATTGAACTCATTCCTGATTTGAACTTGAGTCCACCTGAAGTTCTGACCCATTGTCTTTGCCACTGGACCACAGTGACTTCTGAAATGATGCGATTGGAAGTTATATCTATCCTTTTCATTACCTCAATAAACAATTTGTGAATTGCAAAGAGTGGAATTGAACTCACTCCTGATTCCCACCTCAAGTTCTGAACCAATATTTTTGCCACTGGACCACAGCAATAACTAGGAGAAGAATCAGAAGTCAGATTTATTCTCCGACTTTCTTAGCCTTACTATACTATGTCGAATTTTTAAAGAAAAAAGCCTTACTATATATACAGTCAACACCAACTAACCACTCAATTCAAGGTAACTTTGAAACACTTGACACACTTGCTGTTTCGGTCATAAGGCTTAAATAGGTTCTACAGGGTGGATTTGGTAAAGACGTAAACAAACAAAAAACACACGAAAAAAAACACAGGACATTGATTTACTGCATTTTTACTGCTCCTAAGTGAGACTGAGATCAAGTTGCGTCAATTTGAAACCCCACACACAAGCCACTTCCTCCTATGTGATTTCCCACATCCTATACTAATGGGCATTTATGACTTTAGAAAAATAATATTTGTTGGCCCAATTCAGAAGGTGTATTTGAGTAAAGCGTGCTTTTGTTATGGTTCTAGTGTTACCAGTATGGTAATACTTCAATTAACCAGTTGAGCATGAGAAGTGTCATGTGAATTAGATTGTATAAATTAGTTACGTCTATATTAACCACAAATTTCCACCTTGTAGCTGTGGCGTAATTGGTAGAGCTGGTCGTCTACTAACCAAGTATAATTGGAGTCTTGTCAGTCACATTCTCCAATAAATATCAAATCTTACTCCCTGAGTTGTGTGTCTAATTCCGAGGTAAATACTTGTAAAAAGAAATATTGATGTAAAAATAAAATGTTTGTACTCAACTACAGAAGGTTCTTTTCAATGCTTTGGTGTAAAATGGCTATGCTCGTCTACCTGCTAAAGATGGATAATAATCCTGGAAATTACTCCCTTTGGAAAGAGAAATTAACCTGGATTTCCATATCAAAGCATTATGAATCGTGCCTTTTTCCCTGCCATGCCGCTCCGTTTAAAGGAAGCTAGTGTGTGGAAGTAGCCCGCAGTGATGTGCGAGCTGTACACGGGTCCTTTCTTATACAAGAGCAATGCCGCAACAGAGGAAATCAGCAGCTTTGCGCTGCAGCAAAGAATGAGATCACTGGGCTTTCTGCGCAAGGTCAACTCTGAGGCGAGGAGCGGCGCGTTTAAAATTCAGTCCCATCCTTGCTGAGCACTTGAAAGACACAGTGCCAGCCGAGGGAACCTGCTCGCTATTATGCAAAGAAGCTACAGACTTAAAGTAAATACGTAATCTTAATGAATGCTGGGATCTGTGGAGGTGGGGTGATGAGAGGAGGCTCACTCGGGGGAGGGACCCGCCCGAGTCAAGTAGAAGAGGGCTAGACACGCATGGTGAATAATCCCGCATGTCAACAAGAAGCAACTCGCTCCCTCTTTCTCAATGCGTGCATGTTTACAGCAAGGTGTGAGTGAAGTTCAAAGGTTTGTCGACATCTGACTCATTTTCCCGCAGAAATAGGTGCCATATTCCAAAGAATAACTTTCCTTTTGAGACCTTGTCCTATCACCAAGTAAACAAATAACATCTGCATGTAATTACCAATGGTGATAAGAGAGGTTTGTAGTACATAAACAGATGCTAATTGGAACTAATAGGAAATTATTGCTGTTGTTTTTTAGTGAGCAGCAGTATGCTCATCATTGGGAACAACCGGAGTTGTTTATTTCCTTTCCCTGTGGTGACCTATGTCATTGTCCTGGATGATCTCTGAAGCACAGACCTAAAGCAAAACGACAGCCATTACATGACATGTCACACAACGTAGGGGTCTCGTTCTGGCCCGCTGCCTGCTGGCTGTGTCCTTTGCTTTGCCCACTTGGCTTTGCGAGACGGCCAGGACATCGAGCTTGACACATCAGAACCGCTGCTCTCTCCCAGTGCCCTCTTTCATCCGTGCCATAACCGAGTCAAAGCCCGCAGAGTTAGAACTGTCCAGAGACCCGGGCACTACCGGTTTAGACTGGGCCAAGATCCGATCAAGCCTGGAGGAGAGGGTCATCTTCCTCCATGACTTCCACTTGCTATGATCTCTGAACCGATTCAAAAAAGCCTCGGTGACTAGATTTGAGCAGACAGCCCCCCACCCCACCCTTGAAAGCTGCCTTTGGTTTGGCTTGTGTAGCCTGGAATTGGAAGAGCGAGGTCAGGCAAGAAGAAGCCCGAGCGCAGGCGTTGACAAAAAAAGGGGGAGGGAGTGGGGACACAGGGCCGATAGCATTGCTTTAGGTGCAGATGGCACACTGTTTTATGTGTGGGCTCAATGGAATATGTCAGCCAAGCTACTGCAGGCATTTAACATGGGAAGATCACACAAAACATTGTCAACCGAAATCCAATGCTTCATTAGCAAAGGTCATTTTCGTGAAAAGGAATGCCTAATAGACAGCCAAGTTGGCCCTACAGTGAAAGTACATTAAAAGAGAATGTGAGCTACACTTATTGTATAGTTTTTAAAATCAAGCATGGTATATATAGTCACTCAATGAACTAATGTCTTTGCAGGAACCAAACACTTTATCGTGGCATTTGATATCTATGTACTATTTTTTTACACTACATTTTGATAAATAATAAGTAAGCAATCCGTCCAATTGCAGTGTAACTGCAGCTAATCCATTTTGATAAACTTTGCATTTAAATGCCAACCACCATACCAAAGAATGTCATTGGAAATACTACATTCCAACATCAAACTTTGTTATATTTGGATAAGGAAGGAAAAAAATCAAATCAATTTACGATGTTCATCCCTTGATGCTCTTTGAGTGAGGTTTTGAGGCTGGTCAAAAGTAAAATATTTATCTCTAAAATGCCTAAATATTAAAGGTGGAATTTATCTGCAGTTATGGAGGTCTACTATAGCTGTACTATACAATCGACCGGCTTCCCCCAATTGTCAATGTTTTGTTAATAACTAAATTGTCCAATTTTGTGAATGTCTGACTGGTGCCTGTTGCCCCAAAAGACATGCTAAAGGTTCCATGCCACCTGCAAACTTACATTTCGGAGTAAATGGATTGATAAATGTACAACTTTTGAGATTTCATTCTATATGGTATATTAGCTGCATTTCCTCATCTTGGGGTGATACGGTGATACGATGGATGGAGTAAGACAATGAGCTCAAGGGGCCTCGACAGGAGCAACCCCGAAAAACCAATGAGGGTGAGAGGTCAGCTGAGAGGAAGCAAAGATCCAAGTCCGGTCCCATTGTGCGACATGTTCCCTTCGCCCGCTCACCCCAAAGGCTTAGTGTCAGTGTTAACACTTCAAACGCTCAATATCTTCACAAAACACAAAGGACACAAGCGCCGCTCTATCCACATCGTTTCCTCCAGGAAAGGGAGATATGGATCCTTCCAAAGGTCAGCGCTAGCTGAAGTTTCAATGATTAAGTGCAGCTTTGTTGTTTGACTTTTTTGCTGAAGCAAAATCTACTTTTAGGTGCAAATCACTTTGTTTACGTCAGCATTATAAGAACCGAGTAGAATTTTTTTCTATATGTCAATGCTATCTTGCAAGGGTTTGTCATTTTTACTGAATTTGATAAGATTTTTATTTTATTTTTTTATTAACACTGAACTAAAATGTCAATGAGGCAAAGGGAAATAAGAATAATATTCAATGTGAGGGAAGTGGCATTTTTAAAATGTGCTTAACTAAAAAACTGTTGAAGAAGACCTGTGAATGCAAGCATTTGCATTAAATTGGACTACACAATTTCCACTGTTAATAGATGGGACTTTAGTTTGAACGTAGGCACATTTATAAAATCCTGGAACAGCCCACAGACTGTTTCAAGCTATTGTCCCAAAACTTTGATCTGAATTTAACACAGTGCGAGGTGATTCAACAATCAATGTGGTGTAGACCTTGTTTTTAGCATGCTGCTGCACTCTGAAGAGATCTCCACTTTCCCAGGAATTGTTCCCACTGCCAATGTGATGATAAAACACGTTATTTTATAGGTCTTCGATTACTCACCACATTCTGATCTTGGCACGGCACGAGCTAGCCCGAGGATGCCATATTTGTGGCGCGCTTCAGAATTAAATATCTTTTTTCTGTTTTACCTGCAACTGCAGAGCATGGAGGGAAAAAAAATAGAGCAGAACCTCAAAAGAGCGGTGAATGAATATGTAATTGTTTGTTCAAGGGTGTTTTTGCACAGTGTGAGACCTTACCATGTAGAATGCTCTGCAGGCAGTCTCTTGAGGGAAGGTCTCATTTTCTGCCTCCCGCCGTGAAATATTCAGCCGGGGCCGACAATAATACAGGAGCTGTTTCAAGGCTTAGTACTTTTCAAATATGCTGGCAATAATGGACGGGGCATTAAATGAAGCGCTGCCCTCTCATAGCAAAGGGGGACGCAGAGGTTTTGAGTCCACAGCCAGAGTTTCGCATAATACTAATGACGGTTGAAGTGCCGTCTACATATAGAGCACGGTGTCACGATTAGTTGGTGCTGAGGATGAGCCTCTGAAATGCATCCAACACTTTTCCCTTTAGTTATTCACGGTCTGTTTGGTTTTGAAAACAAACAATACACACAGTTGAAGATGAATTAAATACCTACATTTCACCACTGAATGCCAAAACGATACCCCCACGTTATTCTATCTGAACGTGAACATGGAGTGAGAAAAGAGCGGAAACTCAAGGGTGAGCACAATAAATGCAGCATGGGCGAAGTAAAGATTGCTATAAGAAGGCTTTGTTGAAAGGATTCAAGGGTTTAACAATCCCACATCCTCTCAGGCTGTCCTTCATCTCCAATAATCAAGCTTGGCCGCAGAATATCCCTCAGGATGGAGGAAAAACCATGTCTGCTTCGCTCTCCTCTTTAAACCAACAGACTTGGGGTTTTCTCTTGAAGTCTTATGTCACGTTTATGGCTTCAAACGACGCAGACGCAGCAGACGGCCATGTCTTTAAAGTCAGATAACTCTATCCATTTTTTTTGTTCTACGTTAGCATCGAATAAAGAAAAGCATGGCACGCACGTATGATGCAACGGGGCACTCTGAACTGCAAAAAGGTGGCCAGCTGCAGCAAAACTTTTAATATCAGATAAAAGCGCAACACAAAGATCCATACTTACCACCCAAAATTTTTTGGGGGATATATTAGCCTGTGTTGCCATCTCAGTTTGAAGAAATTTATAAACATTTCAATACTTTCCAATAAAATTAATTGCACGCATTGCATTTTTTTAAAGTTTCAATTATTACCAAATATATCTTTTTTGTGGGCTTGTAATTGTGGTTTAATTTTTTAAGTGTTCTACATTACACTTAATACATATGTAGGTTAATTCATAATCAAGGAAATGTCGTGTGAAGGAAAATAGCTTATTGTTGACTTCCCAATATAAATAAAACTATATATTGGGGAAAATGAAAATTAAGACTCTCACACAACAAAATAAATTAAAGATGTGTTTGACTTAAAATGTTTACTTTAATAATGTATTATGTTTTATTATATAGGATTTCAAAGTTTGGAAAAAAATCTAAAGCAATGTCTAAATTATAGATTTGTTCTTCTACATTCTCTAATTTCATGATGGGGATTTTTAATTTTGCAGCTCATTTTCTTTTCATTAGTAAAAATTTACATTTTAAATGGACAGCACTAATAAAACTCACCGCACCTTTTCCTTAAACTGGTACTTTTAGGTGCACCTGTTTTGTACTAAGTGTAGCTGTATTGCAATAAAACCCCATTACCTGTCTATATATTGTACACTTGGGGGCGCTGCAGGCCACCGTTTGTCTGGCTCTCTTTCTTGAAAGATAACGGGCCAATGGGCAGTTATTGGCCCTTGGGGTCAGTGACAAGGATGGGTGCGTGTGTGTTGTGGTGTGTGTGTGTCTGTCTGTCTGTCAGGGGGCTTTGGTTGGTGCAGCAGGACATTTGGCAGGATGATACGCCATGGTCCGTGTCGCAATCGATAGGAAATTAAACACAGAGAAAACGAGCGTGACCCTGAAATAGTTCTTAGAACCAACAATTTGCCGGTGATCACGTCACCTAACTGTCATATAGCTACAACCTGTAATGTTTGGGGTGGTGAAAATCGTCCAGCTGGAAGCATTGTGTCCCCCCCACCCTACACCCACTTTCGTTTGACGCCTTTGTGTGAGCCCTGTACGCCTTGCCTGTTAATAGCTCGAATGGTTGAAGGTCAGCTTACTCCTCTAATGAGCTGTAGAGTGGATTTGGATCAGCAATTTAAAGCAAGGAATATCAGATTTGGATGCTCACTGGCCGGTTATGCAGACAAGATTTGTGTCAAAATGGTGGATTTACAAAAATATGCGTTTCATTGGTTCTGTAATTTGGTTTTGTTGTTCCTTGGGGACGATGCTTGATTGTCAAATATTTACCAATAAAATGTGTTACATCATTGAAAAGTGAGCGATAGCACATCACTAAAACTTATTCTGTCCTCGGTTTATCAGTCCTTTATACTCAGGCCAATGAAGAAAAAAAATCAAGAATGATTAAAACATTTCGTAACTTCATAAGTTAATCAGGACATTCCAGCATGAATACTAAAATACTAGTAGTATTTTTCTTTAGAACCAAAAGGAGTATTTGCCCTGTTTTAGCAATAAATACTTTTTTTTTAAATCAATAAATAAGATACATTTAAGGCTTTTACTGTAATTTATCAAGAGAACTATTAATTTTGCATAATTTTGCAAATAGTGTAGCATAAAAATTAAAGTCAAGACTACAGTGATAACATTACAGAGATGATAAAAAAATATAAGTAAAGCAATAGTTATGCCTGTATACTTTCTACACTTCTAAACCTGTCAGGTGTCCAAGATAATGTGGTGGTGCATGAGTTGATAATTCTCTGAACACACACATTTACGTCTTGAGTTCTTGCAGGGTTTAATCCGTAGGGTTCCGTTGAAGGAAAAATAAAAACATCGCAGGGAATGGGCCTACAGCCCACTGGGATGCTTTCTAGGGTGGGACCCAAACAGATGGAATCTAGCGGAAATAGGTGAAGACGAGGTCAGTCTGCGCAACGGCGATAAAGCTGTGGGCAGTGCTTGTAGCAATGTTTTAAAAGTTAACTGGAGAAAACAGCTTGTGTGGTCAGAGTAAACTTATAGGAACATATTGGAGCATTTTTTTCGCCTCCTGCTTTTGTCTCAATTGCCAGAGGCAGAAGAAGCTGATACCAAATGTTGGGGAGAAAATGTCAAGACTGTGATGAATCTTACAAGTAGGATTTTCGCTTGTCCCATTTTTCTGATAAAACTCAGATTTTTTTTCTTTTTTTAGTTTTCTCTTCAACAGGGTTGTCAACTGAGACACAGGAAGCTGAAGAACCCACATCCCAAGTGGCATGGGACAACGTAACAGGTAAATAATAAACACTTGGAATATTGTACTTTTGAGTTAAATGTTCAAAGTCACTTACTAAATGGTCACTCATAATGCAACTCAATTTCTGAAATACAATATTTTTCATTTTAGAAATTGATGTTTTACTTCACTTGAGATTTATTTTATGGTAAACATATTTTAACATTTAGATGACAGGTAAATTATCCTTTCTGTTTAATGAGCACAGGTTATCTGTATCTATACAGTTCTGTCTCTGGACCTGGAAATCAACCAGTATCAAGGAATGAATATTTTTAAGACTGCAGCATAAAAGGGGAAAGATCACGCAGGGTGGGGCAGTGTGCCTCAGCTGGTTCACCTGGCCATTAGTTAACGCTTCATAATGCGTGTAGTGATTTGCCACCCTATTGTTCAGCCCCCAACACAAACACACACACACTACCAATTGCTTCAAAAAACACGCGCACAGAGCCGCTGCCGCGCCAGATTAACAGAGAGCCCCCTAATGGAGTAATTACACAAAGCCAAACATCTATTTTTCACCTGTGCTTTGCCATTATTCTCTGTCTCCCTACAGCCACTCTATTGGAAGTCACTTACGCTCCTTACAATGACTTATCATTGACTGCCATTTAGACGTTCCTAAGCAATTTGTCTTTCGCAAGCCAGCCTCGCCGCTACGAACAATCTTTCACCCTCCACTATATGAAACATTCATGGGGAAAAATGGGAAGAGAAATGCTCCACAAACAGATAGCACTGAGTGCCTTAACAGATACTATAAAGGTGACAGACAAGGAAAACAAGGTAGTCATCCTGGCCAGAACAAACACCTCGGGGACCAGTAAGAGAGGAAATAAAAACCTCCACAGCACAAATGTGTTAAATGTGCTGTGGCTGTGCGGCTGGTGTTGCAGTTACCAAATGTAGTTTCAAACAAACTAGTAGGCTTTTTTCCCTCTTTACTAGAACCATATGGAACATTCCAGAGCATGTCTTTCGTTGTAGATGAATTCTAAATGAAGGTAATAGCTATTAACACGAAATGTTCGGGTGTCTAGACTTGTGGCTTTTAATCGCTGTGTTAGTTTGTAGCTCATTTTCTTGATTTGCCTTAAGAAGAGCGTGTATGATGTATCACTGAATGTTTAATTCTAATGTGCTTTTTTGGAATTCTAGAATGGTTTCCTTGACCTGCAGGTATTTATGTTACATCGTTTGGTCACTAATGCAGTAAGGGTTACACATCAAACTACTTTTTCGGTTTGCCCGTTTTAATGTTTTCCCTTATAGGCTCTATAATATCATCCGGCACTCAAGGTTTTACTTTTATAGTTGCAATGCTGATGGATTGTTTATCCACAACTCCCTGCGTGTACGACGGCGGCCGAAAGGGTTAATCACATACTTAACTGGAAGTGTGGGGCTTGCAGGGTGTTGTCTGATTAGCCTCTCTCACTGCTTAACACAATGACAGATAACCACGATTCTTTTTCTTGGACTGATAATCAGGACAACTTAAACATTTCTCACCAGTTCTGGGTGAGACCATTAATCCTCCAGCGATGGTGCTGATATGTGGCGACTTCAGAGTAATGGCCTTGTCACCTTCGAAAAGTGAGTGAAAATGTAAGCAATTAAAAAATGACGCCAGTTACTTTTCATCTGCAGCTTGTCATGTCTATCTATTGTCTATTGTTTTAAGCCTGACTGAAAAGTTTTTGGTGATTTTAAATATTAAAATTGATGTTCTCCATATTGTCAGTAAGAATGACACAATCAAATCGATAAAAATGGGTGTCGGCAGAAGCAATTCATCATCAATTGCAAATGCATCCCTCATTTCTTTAATCATCCACCAGTAGTGTCATCATAAAATGCTGCAAAATTTATCAGAATTATTATTTTCAAATATTGTCCAAAACCTATTTATACCATATCATATAAACCTGAAGCTATGCTAAATGTGAATAAATGAACATATCTAATTTTACTATAGTTTAATGAGTTTATTCGGGTATTACAGTTGTGAATTAAGGCTTAAGACATTTGAGAACTGTAAATTTAAAATTGTAATATTATATAATAAAACAAAACTTAAAATGTATGAATGAACGAATAAATAAATAAAAACTGACCATGCGAAACCAGGTGTGTCCAATTCTCAACCCCTGTTTTTCTCAAAGGGGGTCTGGCCCCCCCGAGTTTAAAATCCCCTCCAAAGCCCGTTTTGGCTGCTCTTTGTTTGGCTCATTGGCATTCTGACCCCATGCTTTGGGGACTTTGAACTCAAATCTTTGGGAAGCCATATTGCTTCTTTAAACACAATATCAGCAGAGTTGGGCTTTAAGAATATCTCTATTATCATCTTAAGGTTTTAGACCAGTGTGGCAACGTCATCAAAGTCTTCCTGGGTCCATTCAGTGACCTAAGTCACTGTAAGGACAGTAACATATACACAAATATAATAGCAGCTAGTCATTTGTGAGCCATATATTCAGAACTGGATCGACTTAAAATTGAAATAGAGCACATTACGCCCCGTTCAAGTTCAATATTTTTAACTCAATTATTTATTTTTTGATGTAAGTAATAATAATAAAAATCATATGTTATGTTGTAGTGTTTACAGAAGTAAATATGGTCACTCCAGGGCTTTCTTAATAGTATGTTCCTTGTATTTATTGATAATGTGACAACAAACAAAAGCAGCAGGATTAATACTGTGTTAGATGTTCATATTTAGTTAGCCAAATGATACAAAACTCTTTGGATATGTTACCATTGTGCCAGATGCTTGGCAGAACATCACTTGGGATAAATAAATCTCAACGTCTGGTGTCTATGGGTTTGAGTCTACAGGCTGTCATTAACTGCAAAAGATTTGCAACAAGGTAATAAAAAGTGACAACTTGATTAACGTTTGTGGAGAGCTGGAATGCTGTCAATGTCCCAATTTTTATGTAGCTGGCTGTATAAGGACTGTATAGATTGTTAAGGTGTAAATAACCTTTAATGATGATACAGTACAATATTTGCTAACATCACAGTCTGCACAATGGAAAGAATACAAATGTGAATTCTAACAGTTGGATTGTCAGTCATGCCTTAGCTGATAAAAGGATTGTATTCAAATGTACATCAGATAGCTACATTCATGTCTCAACTGACTGCTTTTAGAAAAATGCCACAGTGCATAGACTAATTGAGGAACCTCTAGAGTAGTTGATGGTTCGTAACAAGAACATCTTTGGGTGAAGTAGTTTGAAGTTGTGATCACAAAGGCCTGTCTTTCTGGGGAGCACTTTTCAGAAAATGTTTGCGCATGTGATTGCACAGTGGTCTATTTTTGCCCCCTCGGCTCTTTTTAAAGCTCCTCAATCTCATCAGCCTCCGCCTGTGATTGCAGTTTGGCACCTTGAGTCACATTGTCTTCATCTGGAAATATTTCAGCAGCATTTGAGGAGATGAGGGATAAAGGAGGAGAGGGTAAAAACACACCCTGTTGTGTGAATCCGAGAGAAGGCCTTGAACCCTGCCATTCATCCCTTTCACTTCATCAGCTGAGTCTAATTGCCAGAGAGGACAGAATACCCATGGCCCAATTGTTCTTTATCCTCTTTGGAGCCTCTGAGGCATGAAAAGCGAAAGGCCTGCTTTTGATCTTTTTTGTTAGTTTTTTTTCCCTTCTTCTATCATCCCCTACGATCCTCTCCCTGAGAGTGGGACACTCCTTTTCAGGCAGTGCCCCCTTCTTCATCCACACTAAATAATTATCAAGCTCTGCTTCATCAAATAATGGTGGATATGGGAGGCCACGATAGGGAAGGCCAGAGGTCCAGAGGGGTGGCCGCCAGGACGCGGTGGCGCTCCCCACCTCATCTGAGTGATGCTTCTTAGTGGTGACTACCTTTATATACCTTGACCCCCGGTTTTCGTATGCCGGTCCTAATGAGACCCTCTCATACATCCCTAGCAATGGAGGTCTCGCTGCGACCGAGTTGGAAGGCCAAAGTACAATGAGACACAGTACTGTGCTCAAACAAGAGCGCATCTGTGCTATCTTATTAACGCCTTGGAAAGGAGCTCATGCGTCTCAACGTCCTATAGGCTCTACGTGCAAGTCGATTGACACCTACTTGTCCCTTGCAGTCAACACTTTTGAGTCAGCAAGCAGGCAAAACCGATCTCTTTTTAAATGATTCTTCGTCCGGTATTTACTGATTAAACTTGTTTAGACTCCTTGGGCTGAGGAACTGATGAATGAAGATTTTTTGCTTTGTTTTGTTTTTGTCGAGATGAAAAACGCTTTGTAACTGCAGAAATGATGAGCAGTGTCGAAACCTTCCTTCACCACCTCTCCCGACAAAAGCACACGATACTTGTATCAGAAGAATGCAGTGGGACCAACCTCTCTCCTAATGCGCGATTGCTTTCTTCGTGAAACAGAATCACAAGCATGCAGATGCCTGCTGCTGATTTTTCTTTCAGAATTGCTCTTTGACATTTTCTTTATCTTCTTCACACCAAACTTAAGCCTTGGTACTTCACCAATCCTCAAAAATGTGTCAGATTGTGCCCATTAAAATGGAACCTCAGTGATTAATCAAATAACATTTGACCCCAAAAAATACGTAAAACCGCAACCGAGCTGACTCGCGAATTGTGACAGCAGAACATGCAACAAGGAGTTGAGCAAAGTGACAAACAAAAACAGAAGTAACCGCAACAAAAACCTTAAAGCAATCATGTTAAGCACACCTAACATCTGAGCACTGTGCCAGAACAAAGCCGAGCTGCTGTCGGCACATTGATCCACTCCTAAAGGTGTGCATGCAAGCACACACACACACACACACACACACACACACACACACACACACACACACACACACACACACAGATCTTTAGCTCTCTGATTGCTCCCGCGTCTAGCTTTCTCTCCTCAACATCCCACCCCAGGCATCTAACTCTCCTCTCTTACTGTTCTCTCAAATGTACTCATTGATCTGGCCTACTTCGCTGGAGTTAACTCACTGATAAAACCGGACCAATTGTTTCCAACAGTATGCGTGTTTGAATGGCTCGTCACATTGTTTGAAGGAAACATTTTTACAAACGTTATTTAGACACCGGTGCACATCTTGAATTTAACACCCTGCCAACTGCTGAGGCTGTCTCACATTTTATGGTAGACAGAAAATATGAAACTAAAATGTACCCTCATCATGTTGAGTACTTACTCTTGGCACAAGCAAGACACACACATACACACTCACACAAAGCTTTGACCCTTGTGTGGTAAAGATTGAATTTGGGTCCGACTCCAAGTTTGTATTACCAACATTCATTGTCTGACCATAAATGTCCATCGGGATGTCAGTATGTAGTTGATCAACTACCTGTTGACTCTTGTTCTTCTCTAAATCCCAAAATGGCTAAGACTAAATCAATAGTGCCTCTGCTGACTGAGTAGTGCACCCAATTTTTTCCTCGTTTGCTATGCCAAGTAATAATCCACAAAGAGACCAGATTTTCGATACTTGATGAATACTTACTTTTGCCTGGTGTTGTTATCTTTCCATCAATTATGAATTCAGTCTAGAGCTTGACTTTTAATTACGCTTATCAGTTTTCCCCATTATCTAACCAGAGTAAATATCATTTAGGATGGCATTTTTATCAGCAATAAGTGATCAGAATCGTGTGTTCGAATTGGTTATGAAACTATTTTTCCTAAAATATTCTAAAAAAATAAGACAGTCTCTTGTGAGTGATTAAACTGTATACCAGTTTGAGTACATTTTTTAAACATCTTTAGTGCTGTCATGTTCACAGCATTCCATGTGGGAGGGTCTGCTGATAAGCGAGCCATCTGTAGTGGGCTGCCGAATGACATGCTGTAAAGCGAGATTTGAGGGTGTGGAGAGACTTGACTTGACAAATGTTGGCACATAATGAGACAGAAGGGAGTAAAAAAAAGCAGAAGTCTGTCTAGAGATAAACAATTAGATTTGTCCCAGAGGTAAAGGCCAGGCAAGGCAAGGATCTCAGACTAACAAAATCAATACGGCTTCCAGTAAGAAGGGCTCTGGGTGAGCGAGATGATGTTATAATTCCTCCTCAGATAAACACATAAACGTTATGGGAAACAATATTGACTCATTAAAAATCATTGTTTGCTAGCATGAAAATTCACTGGTCCAGTTATAGGTTTTACCAATTATTTCATTAAATCAGTAGTTTGAACCACAGCACCATTGTCATTTTAGATTGAGTGTCTCATGAGGAAGCATTTTTGGCAATCTTCTACTAAATCAATTCTTCCAGTCTTCCACAACAAACGGCCACTAACACACGATCACCAGATAATGTACTATTTTCAGGGGACAGCTTTTTGAAAAATGCTTTCACACCCCAGACCCATAATGGAACATGGCCTGTAGAAGGACTTGTCAGTCCCTATGGGATATGTACCCTTCGGAGGCTGATCCAGGCATGCAGATCTAATTTAACATTTCACCACTTCTCCCAGCAGACTTCAGATGCTAGTACTTCCAGGACACAGGCACACTCACTGTGGAATTCAAGAAGTCCACAACACAAGATGGTCACTCCATTTTTTGGGGCGCTGATATGCAGACTCCTACAAACTGGGCCTTTGGTCCCAAAGGTGCATGTCCTTGCTTGTCACCTTATTTCCATGGCTGACACCACAACCCCTCTGGGCTTGTAGCTGCCTTGGCCCGGAGTACCAGGGGTAAGACCTAGCAATCACCTGGGATCTGTTAGTTTGGAGGGATGGGTCCGATGACTACTGTCAACTTCCCAATATGTCATCAGCCAAAGGAATAAAATGGAAATCTCAAAATCAGTTTGGGATTTGGGGTGGGTCTTTGTTAACTGAAAATGTATACGTACTTTGCTCTTTGTTGCAATATAATGAATTAAAAAAATGCCCTTTTCACAACACTTAAATAATTTCACTTTTTCTCTCAATTATTCTACATAGAAATTGATTTGCCAAAATTTTTAAGAAAATACGGAAAAGTAGAGAAATTGCAATGGATAGGCCTTTTATGTACTAGAATATGCTCAAAGTCAAATGGGTGTGCAATTTTAAGGAAATATGCTAACTACAAAGCATATTTGAATACCACACCAAAAGAGACAGAAATTGAAGGTACAAGGGAAAATGTGTCATATCACAGGTGGCATGCATATTCAGCATTTGCAAAGGTTTGTGTAATTGGTCATGAATTTAGTTTGAATACTATGTGGTTTGAATAATGATAGCGCTTCCATTTTCAACATGACGCCCATTTAATATCAGTTGCCTAGGACGTGGTTAGTTTTCGGAAATTGAAATACACTATGGTACAAAATATGATAGAATAACTTTTCAGGCACCACAAGAAGGCAACGGCAATTACTGCTGTATATTTTTTAACATTTGTATTCAAGGCTTATTTGAAAAAAAAACTTTGTACAGAATTAAGCAAACACAAATTGGAAAATTACACAGCAAAATTATTACTACGGCTTTTGAAGATTTTGGCGCAAGATGTCAAGACCCACTAGTATAACTAAGACGAGCTTAACTGGCACACACCCCACAGTGAAAATGATAAAATACATAAAAGACATCGGAGTAATCCCAATGTAATGTTCAAAACAATTGTTAGTATTACTTCAGAAATGACTGCCAAATGTGACAGCAAATCTCCAACATGTTCTCGCCATCCAACCATTCCCCCGAGATGTGCCTCGCATTATCTGACAAACCAAATATGGGAGCTTTCGTGGAAGAATCTGCACTTTTTCTCCGTTTCAATCAAAAAGAAAGGAGGGATTTTGAATAGACTGGTGATTCTTTATGCAGAGCTGAGGCGCGGCACCTTGCAGACTGAGAGATGGCGATCCCTAATAATACAGAGCTATACAATGGTTCTGACAGGCGAGCAATAAAGCAATCAGGGTCCCAGGCATTCCAAATCTCTTTACCGCCCACCCTCTAACAGACTGGGAGATGGACGGCTGACCTGTGAGCTGTCAATCACAAGGGATACCTGCTGGAGCCTGATCAGGGGGAGCCGAGGGCACCAGTCTATCAGATATGTTTTCACACTCCAGACATTGACGTTGCAAGCACAACCGTAGACACAAAAAACCTTGGTGCCTCATTCTTAATTAGGAGATACGTGTGGTGCTTTTTTAGGTTGGGGTGGGGGTTGCCTAGTTAAGTTTAAATTGGTACAAAAGTGTCTTGAGGTGTAGAAGGGTTGCGAATGTAAGGGAGTGTGTGTAATCTTTTTATTTCGTTTGGGAATTGATCTGTCGCGCTGTTTTGTACAAGATGAGGACTCTGCATTGCTTCCCAACGTGTTCTTCAGTCTTTGTATACATGCTGTGCATGTGTGTTTGAGGTTCTGAAGGAGTGGTTGTGCCTCCAAGTCCAGTTCATTAGCTGTTAGTAGAGCTTTTTAGGGTAGTAGATCACTATAATGCTGTGTATAGTTAATGGCTCTCTGGTGTTTCCTCCCAAGTTTTTCTGTCTGTGGGCTGACTTCTACAACACCTCCGCTGTTTCTTTTTCCAAAGAGGCAGCCGTGTGTTCTGCTGCCTCGTATTGACAATTTGCTTTAGCCGCCTGCGCCGCAGCCAAGACTGCAAACAGCCTGGCCACATGGACTCACATAAAAGAAATAAGAGCAGCACCACACAAAACATGCCCATCTAACATTCTGTCTCTCAGATGACTAGAAATGTATTCCTGCAAAGAAATCTGTAGCAGCATTTTTGACAAAATACTTCTAATCTTAAATTACTGCTTCACTACTGAAGCAGTTCAATTGAAAACACTTTTTTGCCCTTTTTTCTGATTGAACCACACAATCTGTTTTCCAATAAAGTTGTACCTGGTGTGCTGATTTACGCGATGAATGCATTTTCTAAAACACAATGATCCTTTGCAGAATTCTCATTTCTAAACTTGATAAACCACAATCATTTTATCAACATGGTTCCTTATTGACAGCTGATACATGAACATTACATTTCCTTGGAAAGCAAGCAGTAAGGCACTGCCGGACCCCCAGCCTTTGTGACCAGCGCCATGTCATCCCTCACTTTGTCATGTTTAACTAAAACCAATCTCCATTCAAAGCGGCATCCATCAGTGTTAGTTGAGAATAATGACAGATTGCTTCCCTGCCACACTCAAAGCATCTGGATTCTTTCCCTACTCCCCCTCTTTTATTTATGATAAACAGCCTGAATAACAGCTGGGCAATGGGAGTTTACAAGTTAATCAATTGTTTGTTAGCAGCCACGGCGATGCTCCATCACAAACCATCTGCAAGCTAATGTTCATTTACTGTGCTAATTTTCCCACCGGCAATGGCATTTCTTTTGATTTGAATAGTTTTTTTTTCCACATTTAGCTCTGTGCCGAATGTTCATTTGAGCTTTTTTCACTATATTAGGTACAACTTGTTAAAATAACAATAGCACAAATCACAAATAACATTTTAAATTTTTGAAAGACAAGCTGCAAACTAGAGACATCACCATATGGTCGCCATTCAAATTTAATTCTTCTCACACACCACATTTATAGTTTCACTGAGTACCTCAGTTAACAGTGTTTACTGCACACTTAGCTTCCTGTTTAAGTTATCTCCTCACTGTTTCTCCTAACAGGTATGTTGTGCCTATAGCAGGATCCCTTTCTTTTTTTGTAGACTCATGCTTGACAATATGGCTCACATGCACACATGCTCCAAAGCGACCAGTCATGCGTGGCACTTTATATGGGAAAGCGGCACATGCACTTTAAACTGCGTAAACTTGAACACATTTTGTTCTAGTGAAAAGTTAGAACACATTCTATGGGTTTTTATAGTGTACAACACAGGTAAATAAATAATAAAACGTAAAATTCAATAAAATACGACCCTGCTATTGAGGGATACCGGTCCCAATAATTTACTATTGTGCTTGTCACCCCCCGGCACCACAAGTACACCACCCACTGGCTTATTAGTGAAATACCATGGAAACAGAAGATCACAATCACATATTGAGAAGCACGAGTAGGAGGCAGCTCTTATACCAATACGCTTTGTTGTTTTTGGTTCAGTTTTCATCGGCTTACCCTAGGGTCTGTTTTCATTTTAATTTTATCCCTAATATGGAAAAATGTATTAAATTGTCAAACAGTGAGGAGGTAATATCATGCATTTGAAATCTCATTCAACTTTTTAGACAAAAATTGAAATGAAATGATAAAATATTTGAGAAGGAATAAGGCAAATGGTCTCATTACTCCTATTCTATCCATCTTGTCTTGGCAGCTGCTGCTGGGCAATGTTGTAAAAGGGCACCATTTACAACCACGCTGTGGGCACAAGTATTCACCTCTCCTATTTGCTGTGTACAGCACAGCTACTTATTTATAATCCCACCAACCTCAGTGTGTTACTTTTGCCCAGCTACTCTCACTCACATCACACAGTGAGGTCACTTTCCTCTGCACCTCTCCACCACTGCTCTTGCATTCCAACATGGCTCTAGGACAGCAACTCTGTGCTAGTCAAAATCACAAAGAGGCCCAGATCAGAGCCGGCGCTGGACGTGATCCAGGCCCTCGCAGTTTGGGCAGCTGGGAGTAGCCTATAATAAGTGGGAGACAATGAGAACTAGCACACCTCCCACGCTTTGCATGAGGTTGTTGATCTAGAACTGAAATTAAATGGTTCCATTGGTTTCCCGGAGACCACAATTGATCAGTGAAGATAGTCTTTTCTGTGAAAACTCTGGCTGTGATTACACTGGGAAAATAACTGATTCATTATTAATGCCTTTGGCCAATTTTATTTGATGTTATTAACTATTTACTGGTGCCTCTCCATTGCTGGGATGGGCTCCAACACCCCCTGGCCCTAGTGTAAATAAGCAGTACAGAAAATGAATGAATAAATATTTTTGACAGTTGCAAGCAGGCCAAATCCAATTCTCAGATTAGTTACCTGAAGGTAACAATGTCCACTTTATAATTTTTCCTCATTATATGAGTATGTAATATTTTTTAAAGTTAATTTTTCCCCCTAATCCCAAAGATCACTTGTTGATTGCTGTTTTTGTTGGGGATTTTCTTTTCCAAAAGAGCTAGTTGTAAGAAGACCCCTTCAATGTGATTGTGATGTTTTTTTTCCCCCAATGGAAAGTACCTATATTTAAGGCATTGTATTTTAATGCATAATAATGAACAGTTTGCGACAACGTAGGCTGTGGCGGCACTTTAATGGTCTCTTGTAGCCTCTTAAGCCTCTGGTGATAAATCTCACACAGGCCCACTCGTATAACTAAACCCCAAACCTCATTCAACTTCACATCCATCAGCGTTTGGCTGAAAGCGATGACAAAGCACTTTCAATTACACCAGTAACTGACTCTGGAAACAGTTCATAGCGAGGTCCAGCCAGGGAGAGTGTGTGCGTGGGGGGTGAGGAAACACAACGGGGAGGGAAGAATGGCTGGTAGGGCATCCGTTTGACTCGCTCTCAAATAATAAAAAGGGTGGTGCGACGCGGGGACACAAGGGGCACCCCCTACATTGCAGACCCAAGGACAATTCACCTATTTTGTGCGCTGTCACCCACGTAGTCTGATTTATGGTCGGGACATCCTTCTTATGACCCATTCGTCCATCAGCTCCTTTCTGTAAGGATGCTCTCTCTGGTGATTAGAGGCTGACGTTTCAAAGCATCCTCAGTCGGGCTCTTGTCATGTGGCTTGCGTGCCTGAACGGGGGAAGTGGTAGTGGAGTTAGAGAGCCATTCTTAACCTAGAGCATCAGGCGAGCCAAAGGAGGGCTTTTGGAGAATCTATCAGCTTGCTAAATGCAGTGTTGGTGTTTTCCTTTTTCATTTTCCCCATAGCGGGCTTTTAATTATGAGGTGAAGTATAAGCCGCTCTCAAAAAAAGTTAACACGGCGCTGTTAAATTGGAGTGATTTTTACTCCATAATTGTGTGATCCTCTTCAACATTTTCGACTTTCCACTCGGTTTGAATAAGCAAGCTAATTTCAAAATCTGTCCTTAAAATTAATCAGCATGTTTGGTATTGAAAGAGCAAATAAGCAGGAATTCACCATGAATAATGCCATGCTTGATAGTCAACAAAACCAGCAAAACCAGCCGTGACGCACCAGTCAAGGAAAGGTCTAATTCAGCAATAGATAAATAATAACTTTTTTTCTTTTTCAAAAAGACTTTCATTCCTTTAAATGAAAGAGGTCTGATCCTCACGAGTCCCTGATCTTTGAAAGCAGGTTTGACTTCAGCCCCCTGATGAAAGGCCCACACTAACATCAGCAGTCCAGAGCCTTTACTCTTTAACTCCAGGCAATTATGACACAGAGGAGATCTTTGCCTTATGCACCCATAATAACAACAACAACAACGATCACAAAAAGGCATCACATTTATTTTATTTATTTATTCCCTGAAACAACTTGCAAAAATAATGTTGCTCTTCTCAATTGTAATCACCCCGTGCCCTTTGCAATAGCAACAAGAACATAGCGGAACAAGCCATGAGGCAAAACAAATCGCTGGTGATTTACAGAATAATAAAGATTTTAATAGCAACAGTGTTTTTCCCCTCACATTGGTCTTTATTTTCAGGAGTCAAAGTTTCCTCTACACCCCGGGCTTTTAAGAAGCAATAATTGGCCAACAGAGAGACTTGGGATCTCCCTGTGTGATTGAGCGTATTTGTTGCTATGAACTGCAGGGTATCACTCTAAAGATCACAGGTCCAGATTGTGAGAAACTGCAACTTAGCAAAGCACGCTGCTGTTGTCTGCCATTGAAGTCTGTCTACTTTTCCATTATGCTTTTTTTGTTTTGCTTTAATTCTTCAGCTTTTGTTGTTTGGTTGTATTTTTTTTCTCATGACTGCATTTCGAAATATTTTGGTACTAAGTAAGACTCTACCCATTTAGGCGTCTCAACATGTTCTCGCCAATCTGCTGCTGTTCAAACCAAGCATCAGAATGGGGAAGAAAGGTGATTTCAATGAGCTTTGAACATGTCACAGTTATTAGTGCCAGGCAGCCTATCCTGAGTATTTTAAAAACTGTTGAGCTACTGGGATTCTCACGTGGGGAAATCTCTATGCTTTACTAAGAATGATTTTAAAAACAAAAATCAACCTCTCTGAGTATCGTTGCTGACCATGCATTACTCTTGGAAGGCTTGCTACAACAAGCTCAACAGTAGCTGGCCTGAAGCCACCTGGGAGGTGTAATCGAGTTTGACTACCGGTGGTCTCCTTGTTAGTGTTGTCAAAACTGCCAGCACATGTAAGATGGGGGACGACACTTAATGTTTTCAGCTTCAAGCTTTTAGAAAGAAATGACTGTGAACTGGCGTAGAACCGAGCCCACATCCCCACACCTCTTTCTGCCTGACAGCCACTCAATGGAGAGTGTCTGCCAGCATGCTGGCCACAAGTAGTGGGGGAGAAATACTGCTAAGGAACCAGAGATAGAGATGATTACCACATCCTCGTTCCCTCATGGTGTCTGCTCACTGCAGGCTGATATCTACTAACAAAGTGCTGTCAACATGTTAGCGAAGCGAAGAATGAAACCTGTACTACGATCTGCCTGCAAGTGAAAAAGATATGCCTGTGAGAGGCACCATTAGGATCCAAATGAGCTAGAATGAATAGACACCACATGCCATTTTAGAACTATGGTGGCTCACTTTAAGCATGCTCTTTTCAGAAAAGCTACTATTTTTATCACCAAGTACGCAATAAATAGGGATGCTTTCCAGATATCTAAGTGACATAAACAGGTAAAGAAAATATTAGCTGACATTTAGTTTAAAACTGTTGAAGGAAAGGGACCTGAAATATTAAAAAATGAAATATATATTTTCTATCTCATCATTTAAAATTACATTTGACAATATTTATTCCCGACTCCAACGTTCACTTCTCATCTAAGTTTGGGGCCTGGATATCAGTCTTAAAGGAATTCAAAGAGTGCAAACATTGTGCAGCTAACCTTGCTTGAGCAACAAAGTTTAAACAAAAAAAATCAATTTAAAAGTGGAACACAATTGAAACCGACCTAAGTGCGAGTTTGAACCAAGCCCATAAGACACGCAGAGAAACCGCAGAGCCAAAGAAGCACTTTATTAGCTAGCAGGGGGAGGGTCAGGAAGAGAAGCCCTATCATTGATTGAGGTTGGAGGATGCATCCACAGCTGCACTTTCTCTAAATTTTCTAAGAGTAAATATGCACCTTTGAAGTGGGGGGTGCCTGGGAGCACTCCCCTGCACAGATTGTGTGGCTTTCTGTGGGGAGCTGTAGTTACGGGAAAGATCAATGGCAAGGGCATTAAGGGGGTGGAAGAAGAGCACACTGTCCGGCCCTCCGGCCTACAGTGCAACTCCACAGTAGTTGCATGGCCAAGGTTTTTTTTTGTTTTTTTGTGCTGCAGGCACTTGAATTCTTCATGTTGTTTCCTCAGCTATAAAACGGAATGGCAAAAAAAGACGATCTTATAAAGAACACGTTATGATATGGTTTTTTTCTTGCTTTGTAGACTAAAATGCTTATCGTTTTTTTTTTAAATTTATATCAGAAATCATTAAAAACTATTGAATGTTGAAATAAGTTGCTGTTTTGAATAAAGTCATTAAGTTCAGATCAAAAAGAAAAGGGAAAAAAGTCATGTCTTTGCAGGTTTGAATTCATTGTTTGAGTATATTATTTAGAATGAAAGTGATTTAAAACACTCATTAAAAATTAGAACTGTGGGTTTACATTTACCTGGAAGTTATAACATCGTTTACATCTTACATCTCAACATTATGGTCCCTGTATTTGAGTGAAAACATTAGTCATTAGAAAACTAATCCTACAAGAATTGTAATTTTGGACAATTTGCATAGTTTTACAAACTGTATTTCACTGTGTAGTTGCTGTGCTAAATGATCCAAAGAGTCTATGAGAGCCATTTAGAAAAACACATTTGTTTAGGTTTACTCTAAGTGGGAATTTTCCTTTTCTTTTTCCTGAAATGTTATTATTCTTTTAAATTTGTTTCTTTTTTGTCTTGCAGTTTTTCTTCTGAAAGTAGGAATGAAACAAACAGTTTTGACGGGAATACTTCAACCGAGCGGGAAACTTTTGTCTGCTTTCTGAAAGCATGGAAAAACCCATATCGTACCTATTGTGCGGCCGTAGAGTATATGCACTGCGGAGGACTGGGAGTGCATTAGGCTTGTGCTGAATACACACATCTTCAATATTGTGGTTGGTGAAGCCTTTTGTGGTAGAGACACTTTAAGATGATGCCTGTCTGCTTGTGGTTTACATAGAGTGACTCTTAAAACCTCTTCCTACTATCCTACCTTCCGTTCTTTCTTCCTCCTTATGATATTTTACACGTCCATTGTTTGTGTTAAATGTTTACATGAGTTAGATAATGCTGTTGGTGATGGTCATACTGACTAAAGGGTCAAGTGTTCCATAGTGGTGAGAAGTAATGAAGTGTTTATACAGTATACAGTACTTTGTTCGTGTACATAATTAGATTTTCCAGGTATGTGACAACAGAGCAGATATAGCACCTGGATTGTTACTTTAAAAAATCTGCTCACGGTGTAATGTAAAAAATAAGTGAGCTAAATTAGGCCAGACCATACCAAGGTTAACAACATTGCGCCTTTTAAAGTAGGAGGAACTAGGACAACAACTCAATGAAGCACTGATAATGATGCATCAGATTCAGTGAAACAAGCATTTTCTAGTCTACGGCCTCCTCAGGATTTGGTGTTTCTCACCACAAGGATGATTAAATGCAAATCATAAACAGCCTACTCCTTTGTTAACCTAAAACAAAAATACAAGCTTCTTACATTTAAGCAGATTATTTAATACTATTTCATCTGTGAAAATACATTATTATTTAATTCAGCACTCCTAATTTTACTACAGTAGTATCTGTAAATATAAAACATTTCCCACCTCTGACAGTCGACGTATGCACCCTCAAGGTAAGGAGGCCATGCATAATACCCACAGAATGTCAAAGTGGAGCGCTGCGGCATCACTAGGTGTTGGCATGCTTTGGCTCCACCAGGCTGAAAGACACGGCCAAAAGGAGTTAGCATTTACAAGCCCCTGTCACACTGCACAAAACACGATGTCAGTCAAACGCCGTGGCCAGCGTGGCATCTCCATCACTAATGTAGACGATGACATCCTCCGACAGTGCGTTTATCTATTGCTCTCAAAGCTGAGTAAGTCGACCTCCGAGCCCACTGACTGTGAAGCTTTTCACCCTGTTCATTCATGAAGGATGATACAATTCGAGGTCAGTCGGCCACGTCCCCAACCCAATCCCACTGCCATTCGCTTGTCAGTTCAACTGCATCACAGGTGTCAAATGCCATGTTAAATTTACATGACTCATTTCAGGAAACATCCATAGTTTATGTAGGCGAGAAACAGAACTCAAACAAAAAATATTTACATACTTGTGCTGCTGTGCTTTTCCTTCTTTTACCCACACAGACTCCTATAATAACACTCTCATTGCAAAACCATAGGAGTTCCCATTTAAGTGCTACATAAATTGTCAAATGATGCTTTTCGATAATGAAATGTATTTTCAAAGTGTACATAAATGTTTTTCTGCATTAAAATAAAACAGTAAAAACTTAAGAAATTAGCTCAAAATTCATATCTGCAGTTTTTCTTTAAGTAGAAATAAACTGGTCCCTAATTTTTTAGAGGGTCCAACACCTATAATACAAGACATTTTTTTCACCTCATTTATTTCAATTTTTATATATGTAACAGTGACAGTTCACAAAAACTTTTGCAAATATTTTATTTTTCTAATAAACTGTGTACAAATTTACACTATACAAATGTTCATAACAGTTCAAAAAAAGATCTACTTTGAATTATTTTTAAGGTCTCTTCATTTTTGCATTGAAAATTAAACACACAATAATAGGTTTGAATACAATAAACTAACCACACATTTTTATATTTCTTCCCCTTATGTAACAACAGTACAATCTCTGTTTAAAAAGACTGTTAAATGCGGTGTGTCACCAAATTGGAAATGAGGTCAGTGGACTGTATGGATCTATTAGGAGCTCCACTAAATCAAGAGTGCTTTTCACCATTTTCTCATCTCATCTCATCTAATTTTCGGAACCGTTTTATCCTCATTAGGGTCGTGGGGGGTGCTGGAGCCTATCCCAGCTGACTTCGGGCCAGAGGCGGGGGACACCCTGAATCGGTGGCCAGCCGATCGCAGGGCACAAGGAGACGGACAACCATGCACACTCACACCCACACCTAGGGGCAATTTGGAGTGTCCAATCAGCCTACCATGCATGTTTTTGGAATGTGCGAGGAAACCGGAGTACCCGGAGGATACCCACGCAGGTCCGGGAAGAACATGCAAACTCCACACAGGTGGACGTGACCTGGATTTGAACCCAGGACCCCAGAGCTGTGAGGCCGAGGCGCTAACCACTCGCTCCACGGAGCCGCCCACTTTTCACCATTTTTTTCCGAAATATCCTGCAATGTCCCAACGGTGATTCCCATATTCCTCAGACGACAATATGCGCAGTTTTAAAGTTGCCCGGGAAAGTTGAACACAAAGGCAAAAAGAACAACGTCACTCTACGATGCACAAAGGGGCTATAATACGTGTTTCTATATGTATCAGAGACTGGTGATGGGTTCATGAAGCGTATGGGGCTATCTTTAGAGGATTGATTTCCCATACTGCCACACAGTTGGCTGCATTTATATTCCATGCCTGTGGCTCTCTGACCCCAGGTTCTCCTTTGATGTGGCAGGCAGAAGCACAAACCAGGATGAAGCCGACGGAGAGGAGGCTGAGGGATAGCGAAAGGTGAAACAGTCTACATTGTGAGGGGGTTGGGTGTGCGGAGGAGGGGGGGTGGTCTTCTTCGAGGATAGGATAGTGCGAGTTTGCAGGGTGCCGCGCAAACCAATGAAGCCATCATCTGACGGATCTTGGAGAGTTGTCTGGTGGGTGGGCAAAAGAGAAACCAGGTGGAGAGACGTGGGGGTGGGAGAGGGCATGGCAGTGACGCCACGCCTGATAGAGATGTCAGCATCGCTTCAGTAATCTCACGACGGCAGGCCGCCGCAAGGGGCCATCAAGGGCCCACGAGAGCAGAGGCGTGATAGAGCGGACCACCCCGAAAATGCTAGCAGGAGATGGAGGTGGGGAAACAGTGGGAGTGGCGGCCAATGTGGACAAATCAAAGCGGAAGAAGCAATCTTTGCAAAATTATAGAAATCTCCATGGAAATTAGCATGAAACGTTTTCTAATCTTTTGGTTTTCACCGTGGTCGATCAGGGTCAGCGCTTTAAATTCTCCCACCATGCCTTCCCTAATTTCATTATTCCCTCTTGATTTTAATTTTTTTTTTTTTTGGTACTCATTTTGAAGCCTGCCGTTCCCAAGGAGGCGTTGCCCTCCGTTCATACGCCTCAACCATTCATTCGATTGAACCCCTTTTTCTCTGGCCACAATTAAATGTTTGGATTTCAAAGGCAAATGGAGGCAGAGCCGAGCCTTGCCCCCCGAGTGACACGGGATCAAGCTGCTGGGTGCTTTGGAAACAGAAGGGTGGCTTCACCCCTCCCAGCCCCAAGAGTTGTCCTCTGCACCTTCTTTTTGGTCCCACTGCTGTCTGTCAGAGTTCAGGAAGCTTTTGAAATGAATGGGAGGAGTGCAGCAACCCCTTAGGTGCCACCGAGTGCTTATTGGTAACCAGCGAGCATTTACAGCGCTACAATAATACCCTAAGCCGTACTTCTTCTCGTCAAAACCGCACTCCTTTTTCCCAATGTGTGACAAAATGCATCCTGATGAAAATGGTGGCAAAAATGCTATTTTGCCGTTGACGCCAAATCGTCAAACCCTTGAGTCTTTTTATACTCAATTGGGCTGCATACAGCGCTTTGAATTTAGGCAATGATTCAATTCACATAGTACTTCTATGTAAGTCATCCTTTTGATATAGAAGATGCTTTTTCCCTCCACATTGAAAAAGGAACAATTCTACATAACATTTGATCATGTAATGATGCAGTACTCCAGGATTTTTAAACATATTTGGGTCTGCTATATAATTTATAATATACTCTCACTATTGTTAATGTAGGTGTAATTTGAAAAATATTCTTGTTGGTATGATATATTTTTTAAAACATACATACATACATATATACATACATATATATACATATATATATATATATATATATATATATATATATATATATATATATATATATATATATATATATATATATATATATATATATATATATATATATATATATATATATATTTCATACACATATCATACACATGCACACATGTTTTACATTCAGTGTACTGTATGTCTAAATATGTGTCCAGCAGACTTTGTACAGCAACAAGTTTTGCTTCTTGGGCTCTCATGTTGCCACCTGCCCGGCACAAAGGTCTAATGCACAATATACGGCAGTCTCAAAAGAAACATATATTGAAAGTTTACAACCCACTCCTTTCAGCGCATCTTGCAATTACAGTTGCCAAATATAACTTTTAATTTTGGATGTCTAAATACATTTCTCATGAAAATGCATTAATATTTTTAATACATTTTGTTTTGCATGTACATACAGTGTATTTGTGGCTGTGTGCTCTATTTCTACCTTTTATATACATACCTCATGTATTGTCTATAGCAGGGGTGGCCATGTCCGTTCCTAGAGAGCCGTTATACAGTCTGTTTTCCATGCCTTCCTCCACCAGCACACCTGAATCAAATAATCAGGAGCGGTATGAAGCTTCTGGAAAGCTTGCTGATGAGTTAATCATTTGATTCAGGTGTGGTGGAAGAGCCAAATATATTAAACTAAGACTAGATAAGGGCCACCCCTGGTCTACAGCAACAGTGCTGTCATCTACAACACTAATCTACCAACATTATTTATCATCATTTTGCAAATAATTGTTTGCTACCACAAAACCCCAAAATACATCAGGCCATTTCATGAAAAATGTCACTAACTTTTTTTAAATTCCTTAATAATGATACTGTGTAATTAAATCTATTTAATATGACACAATGCACAATTCTTTATATTTCGTTTTCTGAGAATTTTTTGTCTGGTAACTAATTGTTCTCAATATTTCCCTTGCAATGGAGACAGCAAAGAGATTGACTTGCCAGGAAATTGTATTGAGCTGCATGGGGGAGGAAGGGGGGTTTCTCTTGAAGCGTGGGTACAAAGAATAGAAAATAAATTGGGTCACTTTAAGTCCCGTAGTACGACAGTATGTAAATTAATTGCCTTCGATCACTGTGTTAACACATCATTCAGTTTCCCATTTTTATTAGATTTTATTTAAAAGCAACTTTTGTAGGCATGGTGTAAATTCCCACAGTGCAATTATGCCTGTCTTGTCACATTTAATTCTCAGCAAGTTCTGAATTGCACATCTTTCACGCATCTTACTGGTTGAAAAGAATGCAGTGGGACAGAATAGAATTAATGGGCGTCAGGTGTAGAAATAAAATGGTGGCCTTTGATTATCATTAGGGACATTTGCTGATTCATGGAGGGGGAGATGTACAGTAACAGTAGTTGGACTTAATTAAAAGTGCTTGCCGACTTGGCACATTGCTGTGACAAGGAGTGGGAATGTGTATAAGAAACCTTATTGCTCACCTCTAGTTAATCCTCCTCTTGCATTCTTATCATTTGCCCTCTAATTAAGACAAGGTTTTTCTTTCTATCCAAGAGATATGGAAGCCATGTGGAAGTATAGTTTTCAACCAAGCACAAAATGTATAATATTTATTTGACAATAGTATATTTTTAGAAAATTTAGATGAAATTACAAAATGGAATGGACCAAAAGCGAAGACAATCTTGTTGAACCTATACAAGTCTGCATGCTGTTCTGTCAGTAATAGACAGATGGCACTGCATCCAAACTAGAGTAAAATGGGCCCTAGCCTTCCTCTCCAGTATCTCTCAGGGTCCTACTCTCATTATCCATCCCAAAATTAACCTGTAAATTTATCAATCAACACCATCTTCAGTTTTCTGCCTCCTGTTTAGCACAATCATTGCAACATTGCTGATATCTTGCCTGTGTGTGTGTGTGTGTGTGTGTGTGTGTGTGTGTGTGTGTGTGTGTGTGTGTGTGTGTGTGTGTGTGTGTGTGTGTGTGTGTGTGTGTGTGTGTGTTGTGTGTACCACTATGCAGTGAATGGATGCATTATCACTTAAATGACTGCTATGAATCACAATTGCTGTCGGGTTGTTGATAAGAGGCGAATGCGTGAACAATTTGTTTTATGGCTTTAAAAAAAAAAAAAAAGGAAAACCAGTTTGTTTTCTCATAGGTTTAAAAAAATAAGGCAAACAATTTCTTGTTTTGATGTATGGGTCATTTGTAGAAAGAAAAAAAAACGGTTAATGTGACTAGACTGACTTGACATGTTTGAATTATTATTATTTTAAAAGTAACAAGCATGCATTATCAAAATATATAACTGTCTATTTGAATATTGTATGCATTATTTTGATTCACAGTAGTATATCCGTTTAACCCTGTATTGATTGTGATACATAAATTGAATGAAATACATAAACAGATAAACACATTTTGACCAACCTTTTTATAAGAAAATGCTTGATATGCTGCTGCATATGTTAGTAGCATTACCTGAGTTATACAATACAATACAATTACTCTTGTCAATTTTCCCCTGAAATAAATTGCAATATTCAATGATTTTGGTGTTAATATTCCACCAACGTACTTGGAAAGAAAATTCACACCCAGACTGGAATGTCTGTTTGCTTGGTCAGCAAGCTACAGGCTTTTAATGAGCCAGTTTTCCTATCTGTAACTGTTTTACAGAAAATATGGAGCAAAAAAAATCCACGTGCAATTGCGGGGGGTGGGTCAGGAGTACGGGACCGCAATTGCCACAAGAAGTCAATGGCAAATGCAAGTAATTGTGTAACTTGATCCTGTTTAAACGTAAGACCACAAACGTAACTAGATAGTTAAAAAAGAAAAAATAGCAGGATTTGTTTATTCATTTTTAAATAATGCAAAGGGATTTGTATACGCTGGTATTCCGTTTTTTTTTCAAATACTAAAACAGATGAATGGAAAAGTCCATTTTTTTCTATTTTTTTTGTCCGCATGCTTAAAAGAGTGAGACAATGACAACTCAGTCTGCATGCTTTAGCGGCGGTCGCTCCGGCTCCTACCCTCTCTGTGGATCTTGATCAGAAAATTGAGAGCTCAGACACTGCTTGTTTTCCAGTGCATTTTAGTACTTGGGCGAAAGGATGGGACCCTCCCCGACTATCAGAGGTGGCGATGTAAGCCACTTGATGCTGCGGGCTGCCCCTTTTGCCCGGCGAGCAGAGATCAGTGGCTAGCTCCAATTGAAAGGAAGGCCAAGGAACCCAGCGTGATGAAGGGCACCAGCTCCCTGTTGGTGCAGAGAGGATGAAACACGCTATTAAGACCAATTTGCAGTGATGCTCTAAAATTCAGCGAGACTGATCGATCCTGACAGGAGGGCTGCCAGATCACTTAAAGCACTCGCCCCTTGACTCAGGTTGCTTAATGTCACGTCATTGTCTATCATTCCTAGTCACCGTGCTGGATTCCCATTCAATTAATACCTGTGTGATTGTCTTTTTTATTTTTACACATCAGCAATCAATAGGGATTTTGATAATAATGTCAATGCCGTCTCAGTCTTGCATTCCCAATACCAAGCGTACACATACATACACATACTCCGACACCCCGCTGCTCTGTTCTTAATCCAAAGTGAAACCCTCTTGAGACTCGCTGTCGTGTTGCTTTATTGATTTATTTTTTTCCTCCCTCTTAGTATGTGAACATTGGAGTGAAATTCGAGTCAAGGTACATGAAAGGGACAATGGCTTACTGGAGGGTAACACCACAAGACTAGTACATGAAAATAAAAATGCAGAGAATAATTTGCAGAGGGAAGAAAGCAAGTCCAAAAATAAATAAAAATAAAAACTCGGAAATCAAAACGATTAAATCTAATGAAAACTCTTTATTGCCTTTAAAACACACCTTCCATTCTGCACTAATTCCAATAGCATCTGGATTGTATTATATGTCAGGCACGTTGAAAACATGCCCCTACTGTCTCTCGACGATGCCTGTCTGCTTTCTTGTGATATGCAGAGTCCGGGAATATTCGGGTCTATTATTGCTGTGCGGCTCTCTGCAGGCGCGGCGCTGACATTTTATATGCCATCTATTTATTAGCCGGGATGTTCATCGCGGCAGCTCGGGTTAAGTATCTCGGCTCGGTGTCTGGCAGAGATATTGAACCCACGGCCCTCCTTGTCCCAAGTTCAGTTCCCTAACCGCAACCAGTTTGGCCTCTGTGAAGAATGAGGTCTCGGTGAAGAGTGGCGCTGCCGACAGTGATCTATTTCGCGTCTCGTATTGCGTTGCGGCATGGCACTGACGGATGCCACCTGCAAAACCCCCCAGGCTAATGATTAGACCTGCTAGGGTGCTTTTATGAAAATTTCTTCTCTTATAAACTGTGCAAGACACGCTGATAGAAAGCTGGTGAGAGCTCTAAAAGGCTCAAAAAGTTATTCCCAGCCAATCTTTTATTTCATCATGCACAGTCAGTCCATTCTTGACAAATGCGTCTCATCTGTGCAACTGACATGCTCCTCTGAATAAACCCATTATGAGCTATGAGTACAAGTTATGGCCAACATGATGCTTTTTACTGGCATGCTAAGCACATTTACATGAAATGAAACGTAGCGTAATAGAGAATAATGACAGTAGGGTTGAAATGTATCTCCCCCAGTGCTATGTTTAACTGTGGTTATATTCTTCACTTTCATTGTGCACTGTTCCCAACTTAAGCCAAGTACAGTTTTTAACATGGTAAACAAATTTTAAAACACAAGAGGCCACCTGAGAAAGAAGAAATGAAATAAACTAAAATAAGGGTTAAAGTATCAGGCAACTTTAATGCACTGTAAAAATCTCCTTGACATTTTTATTTATGTTAATGGCTTTAAAATTTTCAAAGAGATGCTAGTCTATTTGTGTCCATTACAGATTGATCTTAATTAACGGATCTCATTTCGTTTCGCTTGGCAAACAAGTAGTATAAATAATACTAGCAAAATTCAAAATATCGTTTGATTATTCTACTTTAGACTTTAGAATTTTGTTTACCTGCATTTTAACTATCTAATGAGAAGATTAATCATTCCCCATCAACCTATGCCTTTTTAATGGACATAAAAAGTATAGTTTTATAAGAGTTGCATTCTCTCCCCGAAATCTAAATTCTGTTACTGTGAGTTTTCGATGTAAACAAAAAGCAGGGCATTGGATGAAATGTAAGCTCCACCTTCACATCGTTTCCATCTTTTCTAATCACAGACAGTTTGGCAGCTTGGCGTAATTAGTTTGTACGCCACATTTCCCATGAGCCCCAACCTAGCTCAAAGCCAATCTTTTCCTCAGCAGCAGCCCAGAGACTAAACACCTACTTTATCTGGTTCCCCTGTGGCTGTCCATCCATGGGGACTCTGGGTGCCCTCAAAAAGGGCTGCAAGTAGAGGTTTTCCTGCCTCAGGGCTGCAGCGGGTTGAAACTTTAGATAGCAGATGGCATGGACGAGGAAGAACGACTCGATCTTTTAAGGTAGCTCTGCCAAGCAAAAAGTGGAACATTGTATCCTCAGGGCTCATATGCCTCTGCCAAGATTAAAGCATGAAATACATGTAGGGAGAAGCCACAAATGTCTTCCTTTCAAAGACTGTAAGTGATCAAAATGCATGAAGTGTGCGGGTACACTGCAGGGTTTGTTTTAATGTGTTAATAACTAAATCCTTCACTTGCTTCTTCTTCACATGCCGTCATTTATAAACAGGATTGCTGGAGGTGGAGGTATCAAACAAAAGCTTGTTCTGTCGCGTGTGCCTTACTTGAAGCCATTGATATTCCACGACAACGCCATCTTTTTACCGACTGAAAAGCCTAATGACTGCGTTCTGGAACACTGTGTGAAGACACTTGTGAAACCGGCCTGCCAGTCAACAGCAAGAAGTGATCGGGCACTTTCTAATGCCACCAAGCTCATCTGGGAGAAGGACCCTTTTCATTCCACATACTTGGCCGCTCGTCGCCTCACCATAATGGGAGCTCTGAAATAGTTCTGAAGCAATAGCCAATTAAAAGCCTTGAAGGGGATGCCTCGAGGTTCCCGCGTGAAAGGCTTCAGGTGTGAAATGCTAGTGTTTTTTTTCAAGAGTGCTGCAAATGCTGGGGGCTTTCAAGTTCACCGTTGCCCTGCTGCTGTCCCCTGCCAGCCCACCCCAGCAGCCCTTCTCATGTGGAGGAGGGTAGAGGCCAGAGGTGGCGGGCAAGAGAAGCCCACTTAAGTACAATTTGCTATTCAGTATTGCAAACCTGTACACTCTAACATTTTTCACCACCGCTTCATAACGCTGAGCGGGATTTCAGATGATGCAGACAATAGCTTTTTAGCATACAACAGAGGGATGGGGAGAAGCAGGAGGGCAGATGGGGGCATAGAAATGAATCAGACAGAAAGTCTGTGCATAGTCAGGTTGGCAGACTTTGGCAATTGCATGATGACATTGTTGGCGTAGGTGGTGCTTAAAGAAGTGGATTGTTTGCTAATTATGGTCATTTTTGACCGGATCAAAGCGGGTTCAGTGACTCCGTTGGTCTTGTTACTCCAGCTTGAAATGGAGGCTGTGGAAATTGTTGTTTTTCTGAGAAATGAGTTGTAACACATTGAAATCCACAAACCAACATTTGTTGAAATTGTTCAATAAGTTGTAAATAAAAAAATGATTCATTAACATGTTAATTTGACTAATACCCATTTGGTATATGCCAAATCTAAATCAAATTGATTTTTTAAATTATTTATCTATGAATGAAAGAACGATTATGAATATGGCAGGATTGTAGAAGTTGGTACCAGCTTCTGTCATTTAAACAATCTGGATGTTGAGGAGTGTCCCTCCACTGATTGTAATTCTTGCAGGAATGTCAAACCTGCAATCAATGTCCTGTAACTAATCAAACTCTATTCGGACAATGAAGGGACGACACTATGCTTGGTGTATTAATCTTATTAGAATCGTACATCATCATACTGCCAGGTGAGCAGACAAATGAACGGCTGCCTGTTTATCTGCGTTAAATTACATGGGTTTTCCGACAGCCATCGCTCAGGGTGCATATTGCCACGATTAAATTGCGTAGGGTGATTCTAATGACGTTAAGGACAAAGCACTAGCGGAGCTCACAAGGCCATTTCGGCATCCCCCACCCTCTCCTTTTTTATCTGTCCCAGATTGGTAGAGCCCTTCCATAAGATGAAGAGAGAAGAAATCAAAATAAATGGAGTCCATTAAAAGCAGCAATGCATCAACTGTTTGATAAAGTGATTAATAAACAGCCTGGGATTGTGATTGATTAAAGCATTTAATCAAAGTGCTAAAGAAGCCTTATTGCCATTGAATAAATAACCTGGATGCCTTAAAGGTAGAAAAGGCGCGATACACTGCATAAAATGTAATCATTGTTTTGTCAGTCAAAACCTGAAGTGTGCTGGACTTGAAAAGAATTTTAGTCCTTTTGGTAACTCATTATTTAAACAAAGAAGACTCATGCAAATGTCTGTGCTGCAGCATTAGACTTTCAAATACTTTGTAATCAATGAATAAAATCCCTGACAAATACCAAGGTAGACAATGAGTGGGCAGACACGTGGAAACTGCAACACTTGTAAGCCTTAAATGTCACTCACTAATGCATAGTGATAAATTGTGTCAATTGTCATCCTAAGCTCGGTAAAGTTCATTTTTAATGTATAGCGCATTAAGATGCCAAATTACAGACAGTGCGATCCCTCACAATGAGCGACCTGGGTAGCTTAAGCACCTCAGGTTAAAATGCTTTGTGTTTAAGCATGGCATTCCTAGGAAAAAATGGCATCCATTTTGCGAATGGCAATCTTTTATTGTTTTTTTCTTTTCTTTTCTAATGAACAGCACAAACTGAGAGTGTAATGTCATGGAATGATTACTATAGTTGGAAGAAACTTGTGTCCTTTCCCCTTTTTTATAGGCTGTGGTGTCAGTCAGTGTGTTTCTTGAGTCCAAGATTGTCGTTCTATTGAACTAAGTAATAACACAATGTGAATACAGTTAAACATCTTACATTGGATTTTCTCAGCTTGGTTGAGTCTTTTTAGCAATGAATTGCAATATGTTAAGGTTAAAGTGCTACTCTGGTACCAATATATGGTGAGTGGGTTGTATATATTTTTATAGCTTGCGGCCAAATAACATAAAATAATTCGGATTCACAGCACTGCCTCGAAATACTCATATATTCAGGTAGTATTTATTTTGTTGTATTTTTTTTCTCAGGTCATTCTTTTCACTGCTTGTTTTTAAGTTATGGAATTATGATGCAAAAAGCCCTGACCCTTTTTATGAAGTTATTTTGCTATATTACCAGTTGACTCTTATTTCTCATTGGCTCACTTCCAATTATACAGTTTTTTTGTCTTTAAATCCAAAAAGGCCATTGTCGTTGTTGCTCATTTTCAGAAACTGAGCCAAGCAAGTTATTGTAGGCATTTCATATTCTAACGTGCCAACAGCAGATTAAGAAGATAAGAAAACATTACAATCTGTCTCTCAGAGACCTGTGTCTACTATAAGGCCGAAAAATTTGAAAATATCTTTAGTATTTGAATATATATTTTTAGTTACATGTCACAGACACAATTACTAGCAAGAAATCATATAGTAACAATGATTGTACATGCCCCTTTAACTTTAAAGCCCTCATTAAAAAGCTTTAATCTGTGTTTTTTTGGCACAGTGGATACAGTGCAAGCCGTGTAATCAAAAGTCTCCGACGAAAATATGCACGTCCAATGAGTGACATGTGAATGACTTGTTAATTATGCAAATGGGGGTGCAGCATGAACCTGGTAAGTTGCGAGAACTCTGTCATCTCAAAGGGTATGGTGAGTGTGATAATGTAGCGGCGTGGCACCGCTCTCTTGATGTAATGACAGGTCAATTTGACGGCCTTTTATCCTCTGCGCCTTGCTTCTTTTCTCCGTTTAACCACCCCCACCCAGTCTCTGTTTTCCACCCATCCCTTGGACTTTGATTCTCCCTTTTGTTCCATGGGCTGCTCTGCTGACACTCCTCAAGAATAAGAGATGCCGCGCTAATGGCGACCCGTTCACACCACGACGACGACCTCTGTCGCTTCCCGCCTCAACCTCTCACCTAGGAGCTGACAGCGTGATTAATTGAAGAACGTTATGATTTATGAGTATTTTCTCGTGACGATTAACAAGGCAACAGGTGGCGCCGCAAAAGTTGCTACCATGAACATGTCGTAAACAGACGGGCACAATAGGGAATTATGTTGAGAGAACCCTGTTTTGTCTCATGCTGACTGTCAAATGAGTTGAGCCATACATCATTGTGACTGCTTTTTTGTCCAACACTGTCATGAGGTTATCTTTTAAAAATTCACCTCCCCCACGTCCAACTTGACAAGTCAGTTTTACGCACATGAAAATTGCATACTCCAAAATTGTGCATTCAAAATGCATGTTCATTAAAGAAAAATCCACAATTGTCACTTAAAAAGAATGAATAAATAAATGAAATTCAACCATGGAAAATCAGATATTTAGTTTGGATTGGAGTTCAACAGAATTATTTTCAATGACAAGAATGACTCGTGAGTACAGGATGAATAAAGTTTAATCTAATCTAATCTAAGTACAACTACTCTCAGTGTCCCTTACCTGGCTGTCTGTTTGTCAATTAGTAGATTCCTAGTAAACCTGAAGACATTCCAAGTCACCCATTACCGTGACGACCCTCTTGTGCACTGCAAGCCTCATGTCACAGCATAATAAATTAGATTGCTAGACAGCATCTAGCGCTGTACAAACTGCAGTGTGGAAAAAAGGCCATACCTTTATGGAGGCTACCAATAGGCAGCAAGCACTAATGTGGCGGGGTCCACTGTTGGCTTGGTCTCTAACCTTTGTGAATAGCGGGTATGAACTTTGTGTTTTAAATGCCCACTACTCAATTTGCTGAACGTTTTGACGGAAAACAAGTCGTGACATAGGGCCTCACCAATTGTCCTTGGCAGGTTAACTCAATTTATTGCTTTGGAGATTAATCTGTCTTGCCTTCAAAAGACTTAACTGTGTCGTATGGTCAAGCCTAGGTGACAGGGAGCATGGGGAGCGTTAAAGAGGTCACGTGAGACCTTCTCATCGACCGAGTCCTTTACAAAAGGGTGACTTCAGTGCGGCATAGCAGTCTCTTGACACTGTGGCACCGGCATACCGTCCAGCTGGATGACTGTGCATGGCGAGATCTGGCCTTAGGTGACCCTTAGCTGCGAGCTGTGACAGCTGATGGGTGACTGATGTGCTGTTTCTGCTGTGTCAGTGGGAAAAGTCTGGCATCCCACAAAAAACCCTTCCCCCTACCCCGAATGACCTGGATTCAACTTGTATGGGCCAACAAAAGAGTCAACTACAGTTTGTAGCCTGTCATTCCCTGACCTGATAATAGCTGGTGATTGTTGGTGTGCAAGTGTAAGAAAAACAGCTCAGTTATGCTGGCTGGAAGGCGATTGGTAAGAAGATACCGCAATAGTGTGCTTGTAAAGACGTGTAATCAATGAAAAAATAATTATCTGTAAGGTCGCCAGAGGTTAATTTCAGTCAAAAAACTTTCGATCTTGCCACACTCGTGTCTCACCTAGGTGACATGAGCACTGACCTGTGATTCGGGTGAGCGGCAGCAGAGTAAAATGGGCCATGCTTCGTGTTCGTTGTGGGCTCTGAAGGTCAGGAACAGTGTCAGCGTCAAACCTTTTGGTGAATGCATACTGCCTCATTTCCCTGTTTTTTCAAACAATAGGTTGTCTTTATGGCTAACTTCTTTTAAATGTGGGTCATGACTTAGCAAGAAAAAGAAAAATGCAGGTCCCAGGGTGACAACAATTGAGAAGCACTGTTATAGAAATGCACTGCCCACTGCTGCATGCCCCATATGTTGAGGTTGCACACAAGGTGGTTTCTCAGGATACTGCACTTGCTAATTATAAATTTAATTTGCATTTTAATTAGAATGGTGCAGAATTAAAGCCTGCCAGCTGGATGATTTCAGAATCCCTCCCTCTTTGTTTTCCTATGCACTTTTTCTGTTTCAGACTGTCCTGTATAAATGTGTATCACCCTCCTCAAGGTGGGATGATCCATAGTGGCTTCTTATTACCACAATTGTGTGCAAAAAGTCAACTGATCTCACAGTTAAACAATTTATGGTTCATTTAACTTTTCACGTAACTTGGTTAAACTTCATTGCAACTTCATGGGATTTCTATTAAGTCATCGAATGCCATCCTGATGAGCCTGATGGCTGTCACGGTCCAGATTGAACATACTTTACATTTGCGCAGGGGAGTAAGTGATCTGCTTGTGTAGGCTGCTAATATCATTCAGTTTTGGTCATTATTTTTCAATCTCCATAATTCGTCCCGTTCCCTGTGTTGCTTCTCTCACAACCTCGTGGTCGTGCTCATTCCCTCTCACCTCCCACGGCGTCCTTGCTCAATAATTGTCATTAATTGATTGACAGCTCTGATAGAGCTAACTAACCCTGGTTCTGCTCCTGTGTCTGTGTTTTTAAATGAGAGCTTGTACATCCACTGACCTTGTCTACCCGTCACCAGTCAGCCAGGGTGAGACAATCCACACAATGTCTCACCTTAGTAAAGTTGACAATCCTGAATGAGTGTAATTGCAGTAGGAATCTATTTTCTGGTACACTTTAAAAGCTAGCTGGGGTCTTTCGAGCTACCATAATTTTCGGACTAAAAAGTGCCTTGGATTTTAAGGTGCACCATCAATGGATGAGGTTTTTTTTTCATAAATTCATACTAGTCCCCCTAAATTACTCCATTTCTCATTTTACATTGTAATCATTGTTTTGTTTGTCAATTTACATGTTTATTGTTTTTTATGAGCTTGATAAATGTTACAGGTGTGTCTTGAGCACTTTACTGGAGCAGTATATAATTCAGTTTTGCTTCAAATTTTCGGGAAAAAAAGTATTTAAAATCTGCATTGTAGCCCAAAAAATACAGTATATATGAAATTGTATATCATTTTTATTTGTGGAGTTTTGACAGATATTTTCTGATTGACCAGATGGCCAGATGATGTAACCAAGTCTTGTTTAGATTTTGTTAGATTTGTTGCGATTGTCAGCATTTTAAACTTTCGTCCATCATCTGAACATGGAAAATACAATCGATCATATAGGCAGGCTTATTAGATGTCAGATCCTGTTTCCTGCTTTACTTTACTGATCTTAAACTATTGCTTTGCACACCAAAAGTGCTTTTCCAACAAACACTTTTATTCAATGTTTTATTGTATATGAATGAATTTGAATTCTAGAGTCAGAAATCTTACCCTAACACTTTTAAACATTTTGTCGCCCTCTTTGTCTACATTTAGGGACCAGCTTCTTGTGAAACATGAGCCATTTTCTGTTTTCCCCCCTCCAATAATTCATGCATGATCTGTGTGCTGGTCCCATGTAATGCATGACATTCTTCCAGGTTGTTTTGGTTTGGGAGGCTGCCAATCCCAGTTTTGCACCTCTTTTCAAGCCCAGTTTGATGTGGTGTGAATAACATTCAGACATACGCACACGCCCTCCATAGTGTTCATCCAAGGAAAGCCATGCGAGACACCCTCCCTGCTCCGAGGGTGGCATTTGGCAAGGGCCGAACACACCTGGCAACATGTCTCCATTTCCCCCCACACCCATCCTGTTCATCACAAAACAAACTAGACCCCCCTCCATTTTTTTTATTAACACCAGTTTCTAGAAAATGCATCTATAATTGCATTTACCCCTAAATCCAGCAATACGAAACAGCTATGTTTAATAGTTACCCAAAACACACTCAAGACAACAATCCATCCGATGACCTGCTGAGGTTTGGCATGGACTAGAGCTTTCCTCCATTCCATCGCTTGTTCCTCTGGAAAAACAGTGGCTATGTAATAAAGTCTTGGCAAAAGCAAGGCACAAATTCTCAAGATTGAAATCTGTCTACTGCCGCAAGGTGCTTTCCCTCTGTTGTGTCGCATGAAACATCTCCATTCTTGTTTGTGATCGCTATCAGGCGATTCAGTCGCAACATGATTTGGGTTGTGCGTGCTCCCCATGGTTCATTGTTAGCCTTTTAAGAACACGAGGTCACAATCTAAACTCGGTATTAGATAAGAAGTATATTATGCTAGAAATATATCTTTCACTTAAAAAAAAGAAGTAATGTTTGTATATTTATCCCAGGTCCAATCATCATAAAAGCTTTACTAACGGTAAATTTTAACTGGGGCAGAATTTTCTTTTGATGGTGAAATGTGAAAGTTGTTGTTGTAAGTGAGAAACAGCTAGCAATTTATTCAATAATTCTTCATTTTTGTCATTTTTGGGCCACAGTTGTTTGATTGTTCAGATTGTGATCACCCTGAAAAAAATTATTACCTTTAAAAATATTTAAATATTTCAAATCGATATTTCAACAGGAAGGCTACCTTTTTGAGAATAGATTGATGTACATGGATTGTGGAAATAAAAATTGATACACATGTTATGGATAATTGTTACACCTAATTTACTGGTGTGTCACTCAATAGCAATTAAAAACAAATATATAATCCTGTTCTGCTAAATTAAAGAATTGACAGAAATACTTTGAATGAGTGAAGAAAAGAAAAAGGAAAGCTAAGCAGTGAACTCTTAAGAACCATTTTTAGGTTCATCTTTGTCAAATATTGGAGTATATGAAGTGGTGCGCTGAGGTGCTGAGATAGCTATTTGAAGGGATTTTAACTCATTTGAGCAATTACATGCTTAACTGGCCCAAGATAATCTGTCACCCAAAGCTTCTCCCGCTCCTTGCCGATCCTCGGCTGTCTCAAAACCTCCTACGCCGCACAAGAGACGCTTCCCAATAGCAGGATTTAGAGCACAAAAGCCCGCTCTGAATGGAATGAAGGCCTCCGAGAAATTAATTGCCTCTAACAAACAGCATGACTGCTAGCATGTTTTGTGTCCCATTCTTATCAGGCCTCCTGATGGAGAAGGGTGGTCCGCACTTCTAAAAGAGGATGAACCAACAAAGTATGGAATTTGCACCAGAGTTTCTTGTGCTTTTCTTTTCGTTTGTTTCTTTCTTTGTTTCCTTTTTTTTCTTTTTTTGTTTTTAAACTGATGTAAATTGTATGCACTGTGTCCCAATACACAAAATTAACTTGGGTCAATGAAAATGCTTGGCGTTTATATTTGTCCTCATTTCATACCTTTGACAAGGTAGAGATTAGTCCAGCATAAAATGCATCATTTTAACAGTCGCAATATGTAACAGTGAATGTGTGTATTGTATACTATCACTTACTGTTTTCGAGCTACAAGGCACACTTAAAATCCTTGTTTTTTTCCCAAATATTATCAGTGTATGAATTCTGGCTGCAAATAAAGACCTCTCCTACTAGTCCAGAACTCATCCAATAATATGGCAAAGACATAAATTTGTCATTCCTCAAACACATAAAGAATTAAACAAATAATTACTGAACCAATCAGAAATGATTTATTTGACCAAGCACGGTGTGATTCTGTTATTTTAAGTGATATATTATCTGTAGCCCTGTATTGACTGGATTTTTTGGGTGGACCCAATAAACCTCTAATTTGTTGTTTAATTCTATCTTTTTACAGATTTTTCTAGCAAATCAGTGATATATTTTGCCCTAGTTCTGTCCCCCACTTGCTCCAGCACTCACACGTCACCTTTCTTTTCATCTACCACTAGCGTGGTATCTATCATCCTGGTGCAGACGGCGCCGTCACTGACTGCCACGCCACTCAAAAAAAAAAAAAGCTGGGCACGCACAAAGACATTTGCATTTTTGCATCTTATTACGGTTAGAATAGTGTGGCTGCATCGCTCGCCATTATCTGCGACCGTTTTATCTGTGACGTTTGGAACGTCATGTTTAAATGTCAATGATTGACTAAAGAAAAAGGAGCGACCTTTTGTGGTGTCACCGCTCTCCCTCCCTCCTTTATCCCTTTTCTCACTCATCTTCTCTTTCACTGTAGTTTTTCTTCCTCATGGTGTTTTGTTACTGTGTGTTGGCCATTCCCAGTAAGTTGAGTCGCTTTAATGATAAGCTTCACATCAGATGTAGGCTATTATTGACATAACCGTACCAGGCATCTATATGGGGTAAATAGGTCTCTACTGGTACAAGTAAAGTTTTAGAACTAGAAATTCTAGAAAGGCTTCAGATTGAAAGGCCTGTAGCTATTGTGTTTGTTTGTAGAATTATTTGAATGGATACTGTTTGTTTTCATGTGATTGTTTTATTTTTCACAAAATAGTATTCATTTTTTTGTCTTTCTGGAATAATCAATTTTTCCATCCATTATTCACAGCAGCGTTTCATAAAAAGGCTAAAATATCAATTACTGGTAAAATGTTTCTAATATTTTATAATTATTATACCCTTGCAAAATAATAATTTTACCATCTCTAATAGTAATTGTACAAAATAAATCACAAAGTACACAATGACAAATTTTACTTATACTTAGACTAGTAGACTGTAGAGTTATCTTTTTATGGGAAAGGTATGTTTATCTGGAAGCATTTTCAGATTCAGAAGATAGGATTGATTAGTCTGTATTGTAAACAAGGTTGATTACATCTATTTTTCCTCAGGCCTTCTGAAATGTGCAGAGGAATTGTTTAGCTCCCTTACTTTAATCTTCTCACTGTGGTATTCTCGCAATATAGATTATGACAGCTCACTCATCCCGGCAAAACGAAGAGCTCTTTATTACTTATAAATACTGTTTGCGGCAAACACAATGAGAATGAAATGCACACTGCTTCCAGCGTGAACATGTGTGTAATGAGCTGACAACCGTAGGAGGCACAATCTTTAAGAGTTTATCAAACTCTGCTGTGCCTTCTAATTAGAGGCAGACACACAAGTACTAGGATACATTTACATTTGATTTGATCCTGCACAGAGAATCTCCCCATTAGCATCCTCCTCCCCATGAATATGACAGTAATTGCTGTCTCACTGTGTTGCTGTTGTACCATTCAGGGAATGTACCGCATACTGTAGCTTATTATTGCACCACACAGTCTGGGGAATCAAATAAATCACTCAGGTTATCTTATTAATTAAGTCCAAATAAATGTGCTCGGACTAATTTATTCCCTCCAAATACCATGGGATCTCTCACCATAACTAATGGCACAGGCTGACATTTCTTGTGCTTGAAAAACGTAACCCTAAGTAATTTATTTAGATATTTCCAATTAGAGGTAATTCCTTTTGGCGGCAACATAACTTAGTATACGGATATTCACATTTTGCTGGTAATGTGCAACAATAGCTGCTCGATTCAGCCGTCGTGAAACGAATGAACTATAATTAACAATTCACACTACAGTTACCACATTACATTGTAAAATAAACAAGTGGGATTAATTCACTTTCCTATATCGTCAATAGGAGATGGATTGTTTTGTTTGCTGAAGATAGCTGTTAATAGTAATTGCAAGTTAGGTCTTACTTCTTTTTCTTGGCCTGCATAGGATCTGGGGATGAACGGCGGCTACTTCCACTTATTAACTGAACTCAGACTGAGTTCGGCCAATTTGCCTTAATCTGCTGATGTGTCCTCCTTTGTAATGGTTGGTAATTGGTTGATTTTTTACAAAGTGCCACCTTTTTGCCTGCACGATCTGCTTGTCATTTGGAATGATTGTGGTAATTATGTTTTATAGTATGGAGATCTTTTTTCTTGCATTAGCGCAATATGTCTTTGTGAAGCATAACCTCTCTGCAGCTCAAGTCAGCCCTTTTCTAGAGCATTCCCCTCTCTATTTTCTCTTCTACTCTTTTGTCGTGAGGTGGCTAAGTGCTAAAGTCAAAGCGTTCCCACCCTATACAGGCCGATTGTTCCAGGTTTCTGTATAATGCACTTGAACTGCACAGCACTCTTTCCTGCCCATGCCCCTTAAAAAATGTATTTGACGTATTCAGACTGTTCTACTTTATCAGTCTTTAGGATGCTTAAATCTGACTTAGATACCTCTTTTTTTTCTTAGCCTCTTCCAATACTTTGCCTCTTGAATGTTAAGTAAACAAATGAGTGTTTTACCAAGAAAAACCCTCCAGTGAAAAGTGTGAAACCCAGGCATATGACTGGCCTGAACTTTAGTGCCCCCTTCGCTCCCCGTCCTTCAAGCCCTCGGTGGAATAACACTTGAGCCGCAGCTCTCGAGTACGCATCCACGCCTCCCTTTTATAGCCCACGGGCATGTGAAGACGCTGAGCCCAGCGATGCTTATCTGACCCTAACCTTGGCGTATGGTGACCTTGACCTGCACCTCACCTCTTACTAGTCCTCCGGGCTACATCTGTTCCTTTCCCTAGGACACCCAAGTAGTTAGCCATACTGGAGCATCACCTTGGGGCTCCATTTGTTTTCTCCGGAGAGCTCCGCAAAGAGTTGTCATTAAGGACTGAACTTGATCTGCTTCTTCCTACATAAATTGGCCTGGCCCTACAAGAAGTGAGCACACTGTAAATAACGAGTGCATAATGTCCGGCATGAAACAAAATCTGGGTCAAAATTGACATTCTATATTTTTCACAGCCAAGTGTGTCATGGTGCCGGAGGAAAACAACCACAAACTACTAGTAATTTCCCGAATCATATAGTCTCTCTCCAAATAAAGAAACACATGTTTAGTTAGCTTCAGCTTTACAATTGATATTTCCTGAATACGGGATGAATAACGTTATCTAAACTCATCTAAAACAGAATTGTTGTTACTATGGTTTTAGATCAAATTTAGGCCTGGTATCCTATTAAATTGTCTTGGCAAAAGCCCTGGCATCCAGTTCCATCATTTCAACTCTTGGGTGTATATCTCGATTATGATGTCTTTATTTGTTTCAGAAAATCTGTGGATCGACTAGCTGTTTTGGATGTCAACTCAACACCAGAGAAAAGATGCACCATTGCTACAAGGCCACAAATATTGGTAAGAAGGCACACTGTTCTTGTCACCATTTACTGCATGAATTAGTCACATAAACGTCAACTACTTATTGATGACTTTACCATGATGCATTAAAGATTAGTCATGCTTTCCTGTTAATGGATCAAATTCAGTAACAGGCAAATGAATGTGTGAACAAAAGGATGAGAGAAAATTGTTCTGGCTGTATCAAGTTCTGTAAGTATGGGAAAATATCCCTATGTCTCAATCGCATCCATGGTATCATGTTGCCATGGAGTCAAGGGCTAAGGTGAAAGGGTACTACTAAGGAACACGGCATTGATCCCAACACCTGACAACATTGTGCTCTTGGTATTGGTATCTCATTGTTCTTGATTTAAATTGTGGATATTTTGCTTGTTTTTGGCACACTGATGGATCATGTGCACACCAAGAAAATGTAAAATAATGTTGTCTACCACAAGTATGTTGCAAAACCAAAGTCAGTAGAAACAGAAATTATTGCTGTGTTATTTTCTGATAACTGTCATCTATAAATAAATCAGCCCTCATCTTCTGTATCTGAAATGAACCAGTGTGCTAGTTTTCCATTAAACATGCCAAATTTCCTATTATCATTGTGAAAGTTGCCATGGAGCTCCTCAAAAATGATGCCTCTTTTGCAAAACAAAAGTCAAACAATAGTCCACAATAGGGAATTTGAAACTCGGTGCACACATTAAGTCTGCTGCGTTTTGAGGCACCCCATCCATTTTGGAGAACATTCTAAATTTAGCACCTTCAAGTGCACCTGATGTTGTAAAAATACGAAAATAATTCCTTTTTCATCTTCACTCCAATATGTTGGCCGTGTTTATGTCTAGAAAGAAAGGGGATCTCGAGCCGTGTGCTCTGCATATAATAAATCAGACGAAAAGAGAATGAACATCCACCCACTCCCTGTGCAAGGGCCATGCTATTTGGATGGCCAATGTGACCTTTTTCCGTGGCCTTTCAGATTAGGTGTTCGACATGGAAAATTGCACTCCTGGTGCAGTCCATAAATCATACCCAGCCATTTTTTCTTTAAAGAGCTATGTAAATACCAGTGTACTAGCTAGGTAAACAACCCTAACCCCTGATACAAATGGCTTGAAAATTGAAGAAAAGCACCTTATTTTTCAGCTGAAATTGCTTTTGAAACCCAGTCCTGGTACACGGGACGAGGGAGCCATGCAGTGATTTGTGCTCCGGGAATAGAAATACCTTGAAGATAACCACACTCGACACAGTCCCTATGTCACGGAGCTATGGCAATGATCAAAGATATCATTGTAGTGCATTATTCTTTCCCATGGTGGCACCCCCAAATATTTCTGTAGGCTATCTGATGTGACACCCACCCCAATACACTAGCTTTCATTTTAGCAGACAAAGGGCCCAGCATTCACCGAAGCGTGCCGAGCCTGCTTTAACCAGTCCGTGAAAAAAGTTAGTTCCAATTGACAGGATAGCTATTAAAATAAATAACCATTGGAATGTATTTAAATGTACGGTTGTCATATTGTAGCTGTTATTCTGTTGACCTGCATTGATTAAAGAAATCTATCCAATTGTCAATCATGAACTCAATTAAATTTAGTCAAATCCCAATGTTAATAAAAGAACAAAATTGAAGCTTAACATGGAAATTGTGTTCTTGTTCTGCATTAGTTATTTTTATAGTTAGTTTTGTTTGGCTAAGTCTACCACCATTCATATTGTTTTTTTAAGATTTAATGGTCAATAAAGACTAATTTATTTGTCTTCAATTCAACCAATATAAACAAGGTGAAGAAATGTGGTTCTAGAATGAAAATTGATATCTTTCCATTCATTTAAATGAGTGAAATTGCAGGGATTCATGAACTTGGTCCATGAACACATTTCCGTCTGTAGCTGAAGAGTGCCTGCATGAAACATTTGGCAACTCTTCAACTTCACAATACCACATATCCTTCTTGCAAGGAAGACTGCAGGGTACACCCACAGTATCCGACAGGACGACTAATTCCTAACATCTGCTACAAGTCCAGTACAGTCCCCATGGTGGCGTCGCCATGGTGGCATCACTCGGGTGGGATGCCGGTTGGCAGCTTGTCACTTTTCAGACGGCTGAAGAATCACCCCCATCGTGTTCTGAGCAGGTTGTCTAGAGAGCAAAGTGTTTCATTTCAGCACGTTGGACCACTGTTGCCTGCAGTATATCCCCTGTTATCTAATCAAACAGCACTGGTCAGTTAGGATGCCAACTCCTAAATCCACAGCCGCCTGTAAAGCCGTGGGGGGAGATTAACCGTGACAGCTCCTATGTCCTACATTCAAAGACTTCCTCTTAAGATCTTTTTTTTTCCTGCTAGAAAGTACAGTTATCCATACAAGCAAACACACAAAGACATGCAGCCCAAAGTAAGAGTCCTTCATGCTGTAATGGGACTATCACAAAGACCACACAGCTTGCATTTTGGAAGAAGACTTGATGCGTTGTCTTCAGCCACTAGAATATCTCAAAGAGACATGGTTTTTCCTATGGAAGAGAATTCAAACCTGTCTTATTTTGCTCAAAAGAATTGTAAGAAAAGTGATGGAGTCGTCATTTCCCTCCGATTGTCTGTGACACCCACATAAGGTCACACAGACGTTATTGCATTGTATGAGATTGAACACTTCAAAAAGGACAAATAAGGTAGAAGGTCACATTCTGATGAAGTAATAAAATTATCATTTAACTGTGAATGATGAAATTCCTTAAGTCCAAAGCAAGGGTTGAAATTGATATTTTCAGATCAAAATTAAATTTTCTACATTTGACCTGTTGGCTCTTTTAGAAACACGTAATAAAAACACAGTTACAATGGAGTGATAACATACAAAAAAATGTACATATATGATGGATCTAAAATGAAGTCAATCACCCCATGCACTAAATTGCAAACAAATGAGATGCAACGTAATAGAAAACATAGATAAAATAGTAGTGCTCAAACAAAGGATGTGATTTCCTAGCTAGGTGGCTGAATTTGTCCTTGGGAATTTTGCTGCTTATTGAAACCAATTTTGTTTCCTTTTCATTCGTAATCATGAATCAAATTCATTTTTGTGTTGATTCAATGCTAATAATAGGAAAGTAAAGATCCTTGCTTCTGCCGTGTACAAAGTAAATATTAACCAGATGACTCTGTGTCAGTGAAAGTTACACTGCTGTGAACAGATGGGTTTGTCTTTAACTGGATGGATGGTGTCACACCACACATCTCCATCAAATTAGCGTACGCAGAGTGAGTCCTGCAACCCCCCTTGCCCTGACCATACACCGGAAAGCAGGTGTCTGCTTAATAATTTGGTCAAAGATCAGTGAGTTAAAGGTTGAGGCCAGGGGCAGAGAGGGCTGAGGTCATCCCGGTGGCAGAGAGGTGGTGAGACATGATCTCCTCAAGTCTGAGACGGCCAAACCCCAAGGTCATCCATTAGTGCTCTGGCCCATTGGTGTTGGAAGACCTGCAATAAATTTACTGTGCACCCTTAACCCTTTTAATACTCACAGTGACCCAGATGAGGAGATCAGCTCCCTCAGGGAGTGGCTCATTACATTATTAGCACAGTGCCTCCATTGGCAGCTATTATGTTCCCAGGGTGTAGAAGGGGTGATTTCATACTGTAAATACTTCAACATGTGCACAAGACAATAAAAAGTGCATTCGGCTTGACCGTAATCGCCAAAATTGCCTAAATAAATCTGCCTTTCCCTGTTGCTAATGATGTGCCCAAGATTGCATCTTTAATTCAAAGGACTGTGGGATATTTTATCTATATCGCCGTGAGCCATCTGTGATCAGTTTCAAACATGCAGATGTGGCATTAATACCTGTCTTAATTCTTAAAGAACATCAGAGTTATGAGTGATCCTTATCTGGCCTTCCAGACGATGAACGACTCGTCAACCTTTTTTAATACTACAGCGAGGAAAAAAAGTGGAAGCCACAGCAAGGGAGGAGAGAATGAAATGTCAACAGTGTCAACCACTCCCTTTAAGTAGGACTGTCCTATGATCTCTTGCTGCCGCAATCGGTCAAACCTTTCCAAGTGTCAAGACTGGGGCATTGGGAAAGAGAAATTACAGTGACATCGTGTTGACAGGAAGAATAGACATCCTAGTTCCCGTCCCTCTCAGGACAACGAAGGTGGTGCTGCCCTGCCCCAGACATGTACTCTAATGAATCAAGAAACACCTTAAACTTCTACAGTGCCATGGGCTTTTGGCTGAGGCCATTTGTACAGTGTCACTGATAATAGGATCCCGTGTCGGACTGATGTTGGTTTGACGTCTTCCCCGACCTCTCCCTCGGCCTGCCTTTTTGACATGGCCTTATGTGCCGCTTACTAGTCAAGACATCATGTTATAGAGAGGACATGAGCAGTATGCTTACACTCCGTCCGTTTTGGTTGGGTTGTAATTGTCAATTATGGAAACTGATGGGAGAATTTGTGCAGTTTTACCTTCAGTAAAATGAGATGATATATACAAAAGGTAGAGATGCTTATTATATCTGCCTTATTGATGATTTAGTTTCTTGAAATTGATATTCTTCAAATGAAACTGCTCTGTATTTATCAAATGGGAAATTCAACAAAGCTGTAGTGACAGTTGCAACACTGATCAGTGACAAATGATCACCTTTTCATACCTCCTAATATATTAAAACGGTCTTTCGTGCACACAGCTGAAAGAGAGTCCCCCCAACACCTCTCCACCCGCACGCTAGGCTGCCTACTCCTTTGTGCGACACTTCCATCTCTTCATCACGCAGCCAGTCTGTCACTGCAGCAATGGTCTGCTCACGCCTTTAAAAAAAATGCCACAACCATCCAATTAAGAGCCATCTGGCCAGTACTGTATGATGGAACATAAAGTTACACAACTAGAAATGTCTCGCTACAAACCCAGTGGAGGGGATACACGCCGTTTAAAAAACGCAACAGAGGCAGCAATGGCTTTAGAAGCGTGTGTGATTCCGGCTGAACTTGAGGTCATAGATTCCCAGTGGCTGCGTCGGGGCAGGGAATGGAGAGCGGCAGGGTTCAGGCCTTGGGTCAGCAGAGCCTCAGAAGTGGCCAGTCAGCTTTGCTCCCAGGAGGGATGATGGTGACTGATTTCGTTGGTGTTTTCTCAAGGTCCACTGAACCCTGCAGCAAAGACTCTCCCAACTTAGAGCCTACAGGGAGAGGGGAGCAATCCTCTCATCTCTAGTTCACACAACTCTTAAGTAAAAAGGGAGGTGTGTGGGGTGGTCTGGATTTAGTCCAGAATATCTTCTGATGCAAAAAATCCCACTACAACCTCATGGTGGCACTGCCAAACCGTATTTCATTCTATATCTCACAAAGTTGGGATATTAAAGTTGTGACTTACTAATCCAGAACAATAAATGAAAGATAGGGATAACCTGCTCCCCCATATTTTTTTTTCTCTTTCACTCCTATCTAACTCGGTTAAAAGGACAACTTGGTTATAATCAAATGGCAATGTATGTCTCAGCTGTGGGCTGGCCCAGTGTTTTCCCTCGTACATTGTTCTGGGCAACACATCCAAAGGCTCTTGCTGTGTTATGTACTTAGCTGAGGTTAAAGTTGTCATTATCTGGGTCTTGTTGGCAGCCAGGCCTCCTCTGATGGTAGGGAGTCACTTTCAGACCCCGGCAGCTTTTAGCACTTCCTAAGAGTTAACCTCTGTGAAGATCAGGCAATCAACCACCTGCAAATATTGCTTGGGATGCTGCTGCGTTTTAAGAGGTGTACGCTTCATGACATTCAGTTTCATGTGTGCTGCTTGCCCTGACACAGTGTCTGTTTATGAGAACGGCTGTAAGATTAGGCAACATTTAAAAAAGAAAAAAAAATGAATGGGTTTTTGTGAAGGTACAAATAGAAGAAAATTTGCAAAAGTGGGATTTGTTGTATTTATTGCTACTTCATGTAATTTCAATGAATTGCCTTCAGTGTTTAGTACCATCAAGGAATGGGCATTTTATGAAGATTTATCATCAAGTTTTGGAATTGGAACTTCTTCTCCTGTTTCAACTTTCCATTGTTGATGTCATGCACTGCATTTAGCCTCAACTTCCGTCAGTTCCACTCAACCAACCAAATTCTTAAAATCAATTCATCAATTGCGCCTCTTGTTTGAAGTTGGCTCCACCCAACGAGAATTTGGCAAAGACCTTGAGCATTGATGGAGAGAAGAAAATACAGACCTCATCACAAGTGGAGGTGGACGAAGGTTAAGCTTATATTTCTCCAGCAAAGCGCTGCCTTTCTTATCTCTGCCTTATTCATGCAAACCCCATGGTGTAAGTCTTAAAGCAATTATTTTTAAGAATATTGCACGGTTTTGAAAAGATGTATTTCCCCCCGCTCTCCCTGTATTGTAATGCATGTGCGCAAGCAGACGTGAACAAGCCTGTTCTCCCCCTCTCATGGCAATTTTGTCAGAAGTTGACAATGTCTTGATTTAGTTGTCTGGCTGTTCCGGGCCAGTTTTCCCTGCTGCGCTAATGTGAACAGGACATCCTGCTGGGCACCAAAGAATACCACTTCACGGCAGCCGCGGAGCTGGCAGCTTTTATTTATAGCGCTAGTGAAATGAATGGGTATTAGTGTCCAAACATTTCACCATGCTCCTGCAGCCACACACAAAAGCAACTGATTTTCCAGCAAATCTTCGCTTATTTTATTCAAGACAACTAAGGAAGAGAATCAGGCTGGAGCCAGAGCGAGAACATGTTTATAATGACTTAAAAGACTTGAAAAGAAGAATAGCAACGTTGGCAAGGTTTATGGGGGACGACAAACTGAAATCAGGGGTTTCAATGAAATGGAAAATACCTATGCCTAAATTCTGTTTGCGGTTTGCGTTATATACATATATATATATATATATATATATATATATATATATATATATATATATATATATATATATAGATATAGATATAGATATAGATATAGATATAGATATAGATATAGATATAGATATAGATATAGATATAGATATAGATATAGATTTAGATATAGATATAGATATAGATATATATATAGATATAGATATATATATAGATATAGATATAGATATAGATATAGATATAGATATAGATATAGATATAGATATAGATATATATATATATATATATATATATATATATATATATATATATATATATATATATATATATATATATATATATATAGATGGATGGATGGATGGATGGATGGATGGATGGACGGACGGACGGACGGACATACGGTACACGTGTGTATATGTGTTTAGAATCTTTCTCGCTACCATTTGCCAATGCCCTCTTCCCAACTGCCCTGTTAACCTATTGAATTTCAGGCAGACGGATCCCATTAGATAGCAATAGTTCAGTTGACTTCTCTTGGCTTTTGGGTACAGTGCAGCATTGCAGCAGGGTGCTCTCCTGGCCTCCGGCTGCTGCTCTTTGCCTCCTCTTGGCTGTCCGGGACCTCATCAGCACAGAGTCGGCATGTCCGAGTGTCTCTGGCACTCACCTCACCGTTCTTCATCTGTCACTCCTCCCCTTCTGCAAACACGCTCCTCTGACATTTGGAGGAAAAAAAACTGGCATTCAACCCTCCGAATAGATTTTTGTTGATTATTGCTTTCTGTCTGCCAAGATAGCACATAATATTGACTTGACAATCCCTTGACTATTTGCACAGCTCGGTCAAGTCCAGCAATAAGATTCCGCCTAGTTTCCCTTCATCACCTGTGCATATTTCCCTTTTCATATTTCATGTTATCCCTCTGTTCCCTGTATTTTACTAATACGTTTTAGCTGTGACCTTTTTTTACATGACACGTGGGATCAAAGTTTGCGCAGAGCATTGGTCACTGATGTCATTAAGATTGGTATCTGATACACTCGATGTCCACTGTTGAACTGCCCCTGGGTTCAACTCCCAACTGTCTCCTAATTCTAAGCGACGGCTCTGTTTCCCTTGTGCCCAAAGGTTAAAGTTTTGCTCTTTGAATAGATTCTAATCTTTTTACATTATTTTACCCTTTCGTTTTCAAAGCAGCATGCATATATCCTGACAATCTCCCACATCCAATCATCTTTTTTAAGGGTCAGAGGAGAGTAACTTGACTTAACGGGTTAACATAAATTGTCTCCGCCCTTCTCCATAGGGGGCAAGCAGTGGAACCTACCATTAGAACCTGACCCCTGCGACGCACGGCCCTGGCCTCAGTCAGGATATCGCATGCCAGAGACAGACTGCTCATTAAAGTCTGCTGGCCAGAGCAGGATTAGGGCTTTTCACGGTTTTATCCTCTTCTCTGACAATGGGCGTATATAGCGCTTCAAAATGGAGTGTGCGCGTTATGAATCATGGGATAATAATTGCTCTTTCATGATGAGAATATTGGAAAATCTATCCGCATGCACAATGCAAAAGCAGTAATTGGGGTCTGGTTTTCAAGGGCACATTGCTACACTTACAAAGCCCAAGAAAACGGGTTACGAGGGACAGTTTGGTGCAGCATCGTTTTCATACCACACTATTTGCTCACACGGGATGCTTTCTGTCTAACCTTTTACTGCCACTATACTCCAGATTTTGCCTGTCCTTAGCACACGATGGAATGTCCTGTTTATTTTAAAATTGGAAGTTTGAAAAGAGTGATGGTGCCTTGGTGTCAGATCAATCCAGGTGAGAAAAAGATAGCCAGGTAAATGTTAACGCATTGCAAAAGCAAAAACTTAGTGGCTTGGAATTGGACTGTGGTGGCAATAATACTACTCTAGTTGCAGAACCCCCAAAAAAAGAAAGTACTCTGCTGCCACTACTACATTGATATGTTCTACATGAAATTTTCACCTGAGCCATGTTATACTATAATAAAAACAAACACGACTCAAAATGTAAGGCTACAATGGAAAACAATCTATTATGAAACTGTGCAGGTGTATAGGAGGTATTCACAAGACTTTGTCTTAATTTTGGCATAAAAATTCAACATTAGCAGCTTCTAGTTCAAACTACCTTTACTTAGTTTGAACACTCACATCAAGAAATTATTGTGCCCTTAAAGGAAAAAATCCAGGTCTGCTTATATGTAGCAATGTTAATTTCCTTTTTTAGTTTAATTCAGTCATGTCTACAAAGTTCTAGTAATTATTTTGGTCAGCAAAAGGAGGGAAATCCTGGAGAGTCGTCAAAAAAAGAGAAGGAGACCTGAGCAGAGAAGAAGAAAAACTGTGTTAGAAACACAATTAAACCATGGTAATGAGGTCAGACATCAGATCCAGGGCAAGGGATATCATTATACAGTTTGAACGGATGGCCTACTCCAGCTGCCATGCTCTTGCTGTGGGATTAGACTCACTGTCCTGAGGCTGCATTTTTTTTTACCAGGCTGACCCCTGCCCACCACTCAGGGCAAGCAAGCAGCCACCCCCTGGGCTCCTGAGGGCTGTGTTCCCCCTCCCCTCCACTTCCCCCAGTCCTGGTGCCTGTGGCACCAACAGGATTGAGGAGAAGTGAACTGTGCTACCACATGGGATGACAGGACGAGCCACCCCATTAGGAAGCACTGAGACAGACAGGCACCAGCACACAATTCAGCCTGTGTTGCCAGCTACAAATTACCGGGTCCTTCTATTTCTGTCAACTCATTTGTAAAAAGCAACTAACAATGACAAGGTGATAAAAGGACATTGCATCAACGATTAGAGCGGAATTTTTCAACCCGGTGATGCTTGAGATCGCTTTTTTTTTCTTGAAAACGTGTTCCAATTTGGGAATAAAAAATCTTACTGACATGCAAACTAGATTGAAATAACTGTCCCATTCTACTGCAACCCTCTTGTTTAAAGCAGTAATTCTCAGACACTGTCCCAGTAAATGATCTAATTTGACTCATTTGTTAGAAAATGATTTGTTTACTACAAATAACGTATTTTCTGTCTTGTATGCGCGTGCTGGCCCAGTTGTCCCGTGTTTCAACTCCTTCCACGGATCAGTTAAAAAGGGTTCAGAGGAGAGCTCATAAAAGGCTACTCCAGAATAATCAGTGTTTTGCTAGAATCATTTGTGAATTAGTACAAGCGGAAAAAAGTGCCTCAATGAATGTGTGCTCATCCACAATGCCATGTTTACTTCTGTAAACACTATTTGCTTTTGAACAGGAATGGATACTCTCCTGTTTGGTGGTATGCCTTCAGGGTGTTTTGTGTACTGACTAAATGAACATTGTAAAAAAATGGTTTAAAGTATAGGTTTATAGTCTAGTAGCGGTCTGCTCATTCTTTCTTTTTTACTCGTGTATTTTGTGTGCCATTCGCTCTCTCTCCTCTTTGTCTTTCAGGATATCGTTATGACATTCAGCCGCAACAATAATTCTTCTGTTCTAATTCATATCAATTAGTATGGGATGCTAATGCAAACTGACGGCACAGTGTATCTTGAAAGGCCTGCAAGGATGTTGTGGCGGCAGCACATCAGTGTGCAGCCAAAAGCCACCCTCTGTTCCCCTTTCTTCCTCTTTTCTGTCATTGAGGGCGCAACAAGGGGCTCCAGGCTGAGAGGACAATACCAGTTGGAGCCAGTACTTTGATAATTAGTTATTGATTGAGAACAATGCATGGCGTACACTGCCGTATTAGCTCCGACGCCAGTAGGTCGCGACACCGAGAGCCAGCCATCAAGAGAGCGGGGATAAAACACGCCTGACTCCCTTTAATAAGATATTCCTTTATGTTTTTCCCCCTTTCATTTCTATCCTCTTTTCGCCTCCCTTTCTCCACAGGCATGTTAGCGTACAGGCTATACAAGGGTCAAAAGTATTAATGCCTGTGCACAAATGAGCATCTGATGAAGGGGGATTTAATTAGAGAATGCCCACTTGAGCTTCCCATACCACATCGTCATGTTATTTCTTTTCTTTTCACAAAAGAAAACACTGTTTCGTATGCATCGGCATGATTTAAAACAATGTAAAGCCCCTCTGATGCTCCAACTGCTCCAGAAGTACTCTCCTGGGATAAACTAACTACAGACTTGTATAACGATTTTCCAATTGAAATTAAGCAATCAAATGTATCAAAAAGCAATACCTAGATTAGAGCAGGAATTTTGTTTTGTTTTTAATGCATATATTTTGGAAAAAAATAATTGAGGTCCCTTACTTTCTACTTCAACTACAATATTTCTAATGAATGGCATCACTTGTGAAGTGGCAATGCAGACACATTTTTCAGTTCAGACCGAATTTGTAAATTGGAAAAATAATATCAATGGACATGTTTGTCATACATAAGGACTGATGGGCTAAAAATGCCCATTTATTTTGGAAACACTCATTTTGAATGGCTCCTAGGGTTCCTACCTTTATGATGTCTTACCAGGTAATTCGTTCAGGTACACCCCAAAGGAAAGCCGATGTTGACATTTTAGGGGTTATTTACGTGTAATTTTCTCAGACAGTTCATATCATGTGTTCCATCCTTCTATGTGTCACATGTTAAATTGAATAGAAGTGACTTAGAGCTTTTTCTCTGCCCGGAGTGCTGTAAGTCGCTCGCTTGATTTGTTTGGCAGTTTTTACACTGAATCCTGATACAACCAGGTCATTTCAAATACAAAGTATAGGCATTATAATGTAATCGGGCATATGACAGTTTCGCTCCAGCCTTTATTGTGCTTTTGTCGTCTTCTGCATGATGTCAGGTTTCAAAAACTGTTGTCACAGACAACCATCCATGTTGTTTCTTTCATGACCATGAACTTGGGTTTTCTTTCAGATGAGTCACGGAACATGTTACTTGTTTGTGTTGATCTCTGCTTGTGATAACCTCAGATGGTGAATAACTTTTGTGCGGTCCTAACAGAAATACAGGCCGCTTTTATACACATTTTGGTTTTTCAAGCATCAGTCAAGTGAAATTTGACTTTTAAACTCAAAGGGCTGCAGTGCTGCTGATTTTATCGTAATTTGTATGGTTCAGATTTTTTTTCTTTTCTATTACGTCTGCATGGAATCAGACAACCTTCTGGAGTGGGAACACATTGAAGCTCTTTTTGGAATGTTTTTCCAAAGTCTGATTTGAATGAGAGAACGCAAGAGAAACATTTTGCAGCGATGTCAAATGTGTGTCCAATATTTTTTTCGCGTGGAAGAGGAATTCCAGGATGGATTCCAAATCTTTTATGGCTCGCGAACCTCAGGTTGAGAATCGTCTTAAGCAATGATCGTCAATTAAGTGGTGGGTTTGCTTAATAAACAGTGACAAGACAGCTTTATGAAACCTCCCTAACTACCTGATCTGTGGCCTGGAAAGACGCTTCTGGCGTCAAAAGCTTCTGTGAAAGATAGTATCACGTAAACAATAAGATGACTGTCAGCAGCGACAGCAGGACATGGCTTTAACAGAGAACGGAGGTAGGTAGAAAGGGGTTGCGAGGAGGGTGGCAAAGCTCAGAGGCTAAACTGCTTTGCTGGAACTAATTAAACAGATGAAGTTGTGACATGAATATGCAGATGCTGTTTACATTTTAGCATATGGTATTATTTCAGGTAATAATGTTGCGGGAGTGCCTGGCTGCTCATTAATGTAAGCGGAATAAAAATGCTGTCTATCAGTAGACACCCAGAGCGTGTTGGAGGAATCGGATCAGGCTGACGCGCAGGTGTTTGCGTCTTGAAATAGATGCACAATTAACATACATGTCGAAAGACGCTTCAGCTTGATTCAACTTGTTAGCGTCACAGCCAGGACAAGCACTACTTGCTGATTGTCACTTTCATCTCTCATCATTCCCCATTTTATTTAATTTCAACCAAAAGAAAGAATTATTTCATTTTTTATGCCTTGTCTTTTTTTTTATTAAACAATTTTAATTAAATTTAATTATAAAGTGTCCAAATGCGACCTAGCCTGCAGAAATGTGTATTTTAGTTATTGACTGTCATGGGCTGAGATGGGTTGGATAGTTTTAGATTGTTTGAAGCTTTACACACTGTCAACAAAAGAGATTGCATAACATAATTCAGCAGAGTCCGTAAAAGTTTTGGCTCACTGTTAATTTAATAATATGTGGAGAATTGATGCCTGTACTTTGGTTCTATAACACGTGAAGTCATGACTGCACTCTTCATTTTCAACCCACAAACTGCATTTGACCCTTTTTCCCCAAAATAAAGGTAGCAAAGTGTCCATGAGTTCTTTTTTTCCTGCTGTTTGGCAGTGTAGCTTTGCCTATTTCCCCCCAGAACGGCTGCTGAGAGGTTAAGAGGGAAAGGGGCCAATGGAGTCGCGTTTAGTAAGAAGTGCAAGATCACGGGGGCCAGCTGGTGGGGTGATGGGAAGCGTAATTGTGCCCGCTGTGCCGATAGAGGGTGGCGGGGTGAAAGGATGGGGTGAGAAGCCCCTGCAAAAAAAGGGGGAGAGTAGAAGGAAGGGGCGGGGACACCTCAATTACCTGGGCTTTTTCTGACCCCTGCTCTCCCTCTGTCTCTCCACACTGTTTGAGAGGCGGGGCTCTTTTCCACAGGCGCATACACACATCCACCCTGTCTGCCTTTGTTCAAAAGTACATACAATCAGGAATTATGGTTTGGCCAAACTCCATTTTGACAGCCGTCGTAAGGATTTAGGATTGTGAATATTGAATTTAAATATGTACACTGGCATCTCTTCACATGAGCAATTGTTTTACAAACGGATACATTATAGTACATTGCACACCGCAGGATAATTACTCTGGATAATAGTTAGCGCGACATCTGATATCTTGGCCTTTTGCCATCTTTGACCAGAAGGGAGGGAATCATGCTCACATGTAAATATGGGTCTACTAGCCTTATGTTTACAATTGTCGGTACCACCTGTTTGTCAACAAAAATCAAGAGGGAGAATCCCCCCAACGCACCCCATAATACAAAATAATTTCTCAGGATAATATTTAGGAGATGGCTAACAATTTAGCCTTTGTGCTTGATAAAAAAAAAAATTAGATAGCTCACATTTACCGTGATTACTACTTTGTATCTCACTTCTCATAAACAGTTGGAAGGGGCGGGTAATGTTAATTCTAAAACTTATCGCCAGCGTGAATCTGTAGAAATCTTTGATCCATTTGACTGTTGGATAACTTTCATCAAAAAGAGCTAATATGCTCAAATTTTGTATTTTTTGCTTAATTCTCGTATGTTTGAAAAAATGCAGCCATTCTTTGTATTTTAGCCACCCCCCACCCCCCCCAAAAAAATCCTTAGGAATCAATTTCTGTTTTGTATCAATATTTGATCCCACAACTGGAGTAGCAGAGATCAGATTAAAGACGCAAGGCAAAATAAAAAAGCCCATTTGCTTGAATTGAGCATTCCTCTCCAACATTTTCTGCATCATCCACAAAGCTGTCGCGGTCGATTTGGGGGCTACCGCCACAGGGGCCCTCCTACAGTAAGTGACAGAGACGGCTGTAAAAATCAATGGCTGGCAGGAGTGTGATGTCTTAATAAACTTGCACACTGTGGGTGTTGTTCAGACAGGAAGACAGGGACGTGTAGACAGCGCCCGGCCTTTTGTGAGCCTGTCAAGACGGGCCCTCAAAAGCAGATGAAGCTGTCAGATTATTAATATATTTGTACTGACAGGGGCCCTCCTTTCAGCATCCCCCCTAAGAAAAAAAAACATACTCTGGGCTTCAAAGGCGGCGGGGCCACAAGGTTGGATGCGAGGTCAGAGGACAAACACATTTTGAAAGCAAATTCTCTTCCTAGCGCAACCTGTTTTTTCACTGGTGGCGGCGTCTGCAGTGGCGGCGGCCATTCAGCAGCATCTCAGCGCTGAATTGGCGGAGGCTTTCAAAGCGCCTGGCCCGTCGGCCCCTGGTGATCCTCCGCCGGGCTGGGCTGACAGTCTATGTTCAGAGGTCAGAGCACCAGGCCCGACTCCCAGGACCCGCTCGCTCAGGCTGTACCGCCGCAGACCCCAAATTAAAATGTGAAAAGCTGAGCCACTGAAGGCATTCCTTGAACAGCCGCCCACCTCCCCTCCCGTGGCATCTTGCTTTGCGTGTGACAGTTCCTCGGAGACTACTTTTCACTGTCATGTCCCCCACTTAAGATCAGCAGTTCCTAACCTTTCTTGCATTTTTCAACATTTTGAAACCCCACCATGCAAGTAAACGTAAACACATTTTGAAATACGGAATAAGAAAATCAGCCATATTATGAATTTCAATATTAAAAAGGTTATATCTCAAGAAAATATTGAAGGCAAGATGTCATGTTTATTCATAGGAATGATGCACAGCTCTCTTGCGTTATTATTATGGGACCCGTTTCATAAACTAATTTACAATCACATGTTGTCTTTTGAGATTTTGTGGGTAGAAATGCACCAATGCACAGATAACATCGCCCGTCCTGCCTTCTGATATAAAGTTTTTCCCAATTGTGAATCAATGATGAATTATTGCAGAGAGAGAGGTGATTGGCTGTGTTTTATGGGGTTTATCTAAAGAACCACCCGCTCCTGTTTGGGGTTACACGAGACCACGACACCCACAGTGTGTTCCCTCTGTCCAAGTTTATACCCTCTGCAGTTCCCGAAACTTGTGTTTAACAAATATAAGATTTTGAAAATGTTTCGAACATACTTGGCAAATAAAGATGATTCTGATTAAGAAATGATCCTATTCACTACATTTAAGTAGTGTGGGCAGGGCAATTTAAAATAAACATTACGCAAATTGAGCTTCATGTGTTTGTGAGAGAATCGCCCCTAGTGGAAAATTCCTAAGTAGAACTGCTGCTGTTTTATTTAACTGCAGGATTTTAGTGTGGGTGATTGGGGATCGCTTGTTCAGATTATTTAACTTTGTGATCGGGGGTTGATTGATGGAGTGAGGCCGTCGTAGAGCCGTCAATGCTTGGGTTAAAATTCGATTTTCCACGCCTGATTCCGCGCGTTATGTCTGGGTGCCAGTTATTGCCTGGCCTTGATGTTTTTTGATGGATCAATTATCCATTCTAGCATGTTACCGGGCCAACGTTACGCTAACTATGACACCTGTCACAATCCTCTATTAGCGTGAAAAGGAATTTGAAATAATTTAATGACAGCTAATTTGGTCTTTGTTTTGAATTTCATTACCGACCACCCCGTAGAGTAATTGTGTTTCTACGGGGGGAGAAGCGACAATGAAAGAGAAATATGACTGCACTCAAGGCAAAGCAGCTACTCGTGTTATTGATGTGGCAGTGCTGTGGATAAATAGTTTCATCTGATCGGAGAAAACATAAACTTTCCGATAGTTTGAGTAGAAAAGTATGAGAGAGATGACAGAGGAAACACAATTGATAAGATGGACTGACACAAGTTAATAAAAGAAGAAAAAAATCACTGAGTGTTGTTTGAAGGTTTAATGAAGATGATAATATCCAACATGAAATATTTGGTAATAAGACTTAATTTTGAGCAACAGCGTATTCATTTATGATTAGGATGGACTCACTAATAATCTTCGTTCCATCTATATTAAAATAAACAGAACTAAAAATGTGGTACATTGTTTAGGTTTGGGTTTCATTGTGTTTTGTTTCCTCTTTTTTTAATTTTTTACATAAAACCTGTTATAAATTAACTGTGATTGATATGATCATTTATGAACAGGTGAGTTTGAAATATGTCATTTAAAGGATAAAAAAAATGAAAAGAAAAACATGGCCATCGTGACCACAGATGCTAGTGAACAATCTGTGAGAAAGCAGCGTGGGAGCTTCTTCCTTGTACATGTGCACGTATACTTGAATTTGCAAGTTAAGAGCCTT